>NC_088853.1:37239249-37517374 GCF_963853765.1 Magallana gigas | reverse complement strand
TTTTAAGGAATTTCAAAGGGCAACTACTCCAAATACTTTAAGAACTTACGGCATGCGGTTTGTGTATTAAATACTATGAAATGTCGAAATGAGTAAGCGAAGCGTCGACCAATGACGGCCATATTGCCTAATATTAATTCTCACAGAACAAATATAGAGATATATGAGGCAATCACGTGCTATGTTTAAACCAATGAAAATGTGACATTTCAGTCCAAAGGAAAACAAATAAGAATCCAGGGTCACAGTCTAAACAACTGAAAATTAACAAATAACAATATCAATTTTTTGTTTTTAAGAATTGTTAAATTTATTTCCTTTGTAAAAAATGTGACAACGCCCCTTTCTATTATAGTATTACCTTTTTTGATTTGATTTTGAAAGATTTTTCTCTAAATATTTTACACAACGTGAGTATGCTTTCACATAAATAACAGTATTTCGGCTTAATTGATTTTCAAAAAGAATATGTTTATCTTAACATTCATATGTAAAAATTTTGATCTCCCATTGTGGTCCCGCCCTACCCCCGGGAATTATGGTTTGCACAAATTTGAATCTTCGCTACCTAAGGATGATTTCACAAAAGTTTTAGTAGTTGTGTGATTGAAATTGGACTGGCAGTTCTGGAGAAGAAGTCGAAAATATAAAAAGGTTACAGACGGACAGACAGACAAACAGACGGTCGATGGAAAAATAATGGTGCGAAGAGTTCACTTGAACTTTCAACTCAGTTGATCTAAAAACCTTTACATGTGTGGGTTGGGTTAAAAAGCTTAACTTTACACTTTTGTTTTAATTTGAAATATGATTATTTGTTTATTGGTATTTTCTTATCAGTTATCACTTCCATTTATTTGATGCCCCCCTTTCAAAATAAAGTGGAACTGCCAGGTCCTTCATAATTCAATTACTTCTATGTAAATTTAAGAAATAAATCTTCTGAAAAAAAGGTGTGGGGCGCTCTTCCCCCTGCCCCCCCCCCCCCCTTATGTTCCTTCCTTAAAAACTAATATGCCAGGCACTTGTATGTATATGTTAAGCATTGTTACTTTTGTTTATTTAAAACCATAGATAATCATTATGTTTGTTCATTATCTGATATTTCATACGTTTAAAGCTATAACAAAACACAAACTTGTTTTTGTATAGATCAATAACTTATATTAAAGACACAGCATATTAAAGTTACGTAACTTCATGAACAGATGAACTTACAGAGTTACAAGTTCTAAAACAGGCGGGAATATGATATATATCCTTAAAAATTAAGTCACTTTGCCACTTAAGTAAAATACAGATTGATCAACAGTTTGTTCAAATCATATTTTCTATTTAAGAAAAAGCTAAACATACTTTAAAGAGAGATATGATATGGTAAACCTATGAACTTTCTTTCCAAGTATATATTTTGATTAACTTGCCAAAAATTCGCCCATTGTGAACCTGAAAAAACTGTTTTGGGGTTATCTATTATAATTGTTTTGGGGCTTAAGGGGTAAACAATATCAATATTTCAGTGAATTCTGTAAGTAAATAAAATGAAATGAGATTACTTTGTCATTGAAAATGTGTTTCATTTAATCCCATTTATACTCAATTATATATATTCTAAATAAATAAGCAAGTGTTACATTAAATAACTGGTTCTGGAAAATACTTTTTTTAGCATTTTATATGATAAATGATTTTCTGAAAGTCAGATTTCAGGATTCATACTTTAAATGTATGAAAAAACATCATTTTTCGAAATCTGTTTATTCTAACATTGGTCCTGGCTTTTATACTACCTATAGTCCAGCCAACTGAGTAAAATTTGATAAGGATATATCTAAATATATGTGAAAAATCAGAAACAAAAATATGTGTATTATTCATATAGTGTAGTATAGAACATTACCATAGGAAAGCAATGTTAAAAATGTAGACACTGTATGTAGAAACAATTTAAAAAAAAATAGGTTTACCATATAAAGCATTGCATTATTTTAATGTGCAAACTATTATTTTCCGCGCTGGCCCTGGATATAATATGCATTTAGTACACGAAGAATAGGCTATATAATAAAACCAAGACTGCCATAGGTATGTTTTTAAGAAAACAGATATCAACGAAATGCAGCTATTTTAGTGATTGTAAATATTTATAATTGTGAATGATTTGTCTCATATTAAAAAAGAATGCATCCAATCTATTAAGAGTTTAATCTATATCATATGCAGGTATGCATTGCAAAAACCCTCCTCATTCCCATATACGTAACCGGCATCATTGTACTGTGCATGCATAACATACAAACGGACAGGATAATAATGCACTCAATATCGAATAATACTGTTCCCTTGGCATAATTGTTATTTTCAAAGTTTTCTTTTCAAGCCAAAGATTTTTTGTCCTTTATGATTTATAGCAAGATCGTGCATTTTTAAGCAGGTCAGGAAGATTCATATTTATTCCTCAAACGCATAAAAATTTGTTGAAAGTTGGACAGACATACGCACAAACAAACGCAGAGGAAAGCTATAGTTTACTCCGTTAAAACTGGTAGGGGACAAATAAGCAATGTATCAGGTTCCAGATGTATTGATTCTACTCTGTTGATAAAGTTTAGTGATAAATGATGCAAAACAACAACAACAACAATAAAACTAACAAACAAAACCTACTAATTCTAAATGTAGCGATATTTAGTACATGTAAACTATTGAAAAAAGTATAAAAATAAACATATAGGCATATCTTACCATGTTTTTTTCCGAAAAATCTCCCTGGGGAAGGTAATCTTCTGTGTAATTGGTCTGACATATTCTTTTTTAAAATAACAATATCGTCATTATTATAATTTTTTTCCTGCAATAATCGCTACCTTCATAACCCGCATGAATCATCAAACAAAGCATTTTATTATTTATATTAACATATTTCTTTAAACAAATTGATAAAATTGATTATGAAAATTTAGTAATATTCACTAAATTACTGTTAATGTTAATGTACATAAGTATGTTGGCTGAAAGAAAGAGCCAAATCGTCTCCTGTGAGAATTCGAGGCTAACATCAGCATGATTATTTTGTGCAGTCCGTTATTTTTCTTAGGTTGCTGTTGGCGTCGACCAATTAATAAACATAGTGCTCTGTCAATTTTTTGTCAGTTTCAGCCGTTGTAAATTTCGTCCAATCGATAAACGGGGCGTGTAGATTTGGCTGTTTCTATAGAGCTATGAATTAACTAAAAATTTCCGTAAGAAAAAGAGGAAATAATACTTAGTAGATTTAAATATTATACAATTATTTACATGTAATGCTTGAGCAGTTAATAGAATCGCATATTTTTCCGAAGTGTAGGGAACCGCTCAGCATCATATATTGCCCGAGGCCAACGGCCGAGAACAATAGATTATACTGAGCTGTTCTCTGCACCAAGGGAAAAAATTGGGGTCTATTGACTGTTCAGCATTAAATAATTGCTTTATTACTTGTTGTGTTCACAATTATGAATTACAGAAGAATTTCATACCATTATGCATTCAGGTCATTGTTAATCAATACCAAGATGACCTAAGAGGTAAATTTTAAGAACAATAGTAAAAAAACAATATAAAATCTATTATGTTAATCTTTTAGCATTTTTTTTAATACGTTGCCGGTCTAATAGATCACAGTCGATTGATCGGCAGTCTAATAGATCGTAGTCTATTGACCGGCGATTCAATAGATCACTTTTAAACCTGAATACACATACAAAATAGACGAAAATATTTAATATGTAATACAACAACAAAAAACGTGTGATTAGGTAATAAAACGTGTTAACCTATATCACCTTAACGTCTGCATTAGACCGAACGTCCTCTTCGGTTTTTTTTTGCAGGTCCCCAACATTGTAGCACTGAATAGCATAAAGGCAAACGGTAGAATCATACACTTCATCTGAAATGATAAAATCATCTATAGCTAGGTAAGATTTACTTCCTCAATCTGAAATATATTCATCATAATATATTCTTTCCTCTAGAATTAAAAACAGTAGTGTCAATAATGAGTGAGAATAAAAATGTGATCAGGAGTCACTCAGACGTTGAAATCTATGATAACTGGATGTATATACATGTATGTGTATTTCTTTGTAATATTCAAACGTCACAATTGGCTGAAATTATCATTTGATTACACCATCATTGCATTGCTATAGTTTTTTTTCCTTTTTTCTTATTTGTTTATGTTATTTATTCGTTGTCCTTTTTAATTACTTTTGGTTTTTTTTTATGTTTTTTATTATTCTTTCTTTTTTTCTTTTGTTGTTGTTGTTGTATTCTCATGAAATGAAATGCAACTTAATCAATGATTGTATTTTCCATCTAAAGCTATGGTTTAGATGACAACATTACCCACATAGAAAGTGAGAAAAGGAGAAAAAGAATGAGAGAGAGAGAGAGAGAGAAGCTAGCTCTGATTAAAGATGATTGAGTCGTTGAGGCGAGAAATGGTTATTATTATTATTGTCAAATGTTAATACCCTTTATTTGACGTGTCATTGTGTTTATGTACGTGTAATACTGTGTTTTTACCTACATGTAAATATTTATATGTTTACTGATTATGTTTGTTCATCTGATATGTTTTGTGTTACGTAATAATAGTTGCTACACAGGAAAAATGTCCACATTTGTAAAATATGTGTATAATTTTACACATGTTTTGCACATGAAAGCTGAAGTAAAGATGAACCTTTATTATTGAAAATTGCTAACAAACAATTACATGTATATATACATATATATATATATATATATATATATATATATATATATATATATATATATATATATATATATATATATATATATATATATATATATATATATATTTCATATATAAAATGCACCACATATAGAATACTTTGTTTTACACATATAGAATATACTATGTTTAATTTCACACATGTTTAACATATATTAAACAAATGTTAAACATGTGTGAAATTAAACACTTTATTTATGTGTGCTCTTTTTATGTGTTTTACACGTGTAAAATAAATATGTAAAATATATGTTTAACACATGTCGCACACATGTGGACATTTTTCCTATGTATGTTTTTGTCCTATCTGTTAAATTTAAATGTCCCGCGTTATGCAAGAAATTAACTATTCAGAAAAAAATAAATTGTTGCGTATTTGTTTATTTATGGGTCAATGTTCTATTTTTAAATCTATTTTGATAATTCGAATGATTCGACTAATCAGCGTGGCTTCTCAGATCAGGTGTTTCATTGTCTGTTTGTAAACTAGATGAAAAGCCAGGCTCAATATTTGGAAAAAAGTTAACATACCGATAAAATAACCGCCTACAAGTAGGATTCACTTCTGTAGAAAGATTCAGGAAGAATCTGTTCCCCTTAATGAGTGAGTGAAGCTCTGTGCCTTTGATTTTTATTAGTACAGTTTAAACTGTGGGAGAGTATAAGTTTCTTCAAGTTTGTAGATTACCACTTTCTATGATAGGATGAGGTATTTACATTGGCTTGATCATTATTATATTAAAATATTGACAACATTTAATGCCAGCCATAAAAACATTGTAACTAAATTTAATAATAGTGACACATTCTGCAACAGTTATCGCATATATGTTAATTCAAGAAGAGAATACATATAGGTTGTAGCTGGGGTTTTTTTTTATCCGTAACGAAATTAATAAAAATCTAAACGTTGGCAAACAAAAAAAAATCCTTAATTTTTTAACAAGTATTTAAAGGTATAAAAGTACACGATACCGGTATTCATTATAATGTCAATTTTTCGATGTGTACTGAGCATTGCAGAAAAAAAGAAGAAAAAAAGTAGTACAATCGCGATAATAACAATGTATGCATGGACTGTATATGGATATGAACCATCTGAAGATCTTTAAACACTAGATTTGGTTATAGATTTTAGCGTTTTAAGTAAACTTTTTATTTAACAGTTTTCTTTCAATTTTTACTATGTAAAAATAAACAAGTCCTTAAAAAAGCATTTGCCGACACAAACTACGAAGCTGTGTAAAATCTGAT
Organism: Magallana gigas; assembly: GCF_963853765.1. Lineage (NCBI taxonomy): Eukaryota > Metazoa > Mollusca > Bivalvia > Ostreida > Ostreidae > Magallana > Magallana gigas. The sequence goes on along the minus strand of NC_088853.1, from coordinate 37,511,319 downwards.
TAAAAATAAAACTTGAAAAGATAAAAAATAATTTTGCTTGAAAAAGCTAGCAGTATTTAAAATGGGTATACCTTTATATGTTTTTGTAATCTTATTTTTATCATTGAATTACACTTTCAATGTATAAATTGAAGTATGCGGTACAAGACTTTGGAATTCTAAATTTCAACTGAAACTGAATAGTAGGCATTTTTTTTAATTTATCACTTATAACGTGTTCCGTGTCTCACATTGATTTTTAGAGCACCATTTTATAAAACAGCACCATCAAAAAGAAAAGGACCTTCAAATGAAAAAGCACCTTCGCATAAAAACACCTTCACAAAAAAACAAAAAAAAAACTCTATCATCTTATTATAAAGCTTTTTCTTCGTATAGGAAAGCACCATCTTCACAACAGCAATAAAAACGGATTCGTTTTAGCCTTTTTTGAGATATATCTTTATTTTAAAAAAAAACCAGGAAAACGGGCCAAAGTTTACAACAATTATTCATTTTTCATTCTTCAGTGTTACTTGGAAAGTCAATTACAAGACAGAAGAGTTTACTGCGGAATCTTTATTTTTTGCCGGGTCAATATTCGTGGGTAGCCACGTCACATACGAATAGAATGTTTGGATATTGGTTCGTGGGTATGTAAATTCGTGTTGGAGGATTATCCACAAATATTGATCATCCAGGGACAACAAAGATTCCACCGTCTTATCATTACTTATCAACAATTGTTTTTACAACTGTTACATAAAAATGTAACTACGTTTTAATTTTAATTAAAGAACATGTCATTGGAAAAAAAATTAAATGTACCTTTATTTCAGAAAGAATTCGTGGTTCTTGTTTGATGGTGATGTTATGAAATAATACAAGCTAACAACTACATTTAAATCAATGTGGGGTCAATTTGAGCTTTTTCTTCAATATAAAGCATGCATGATGTATTCATTACAATACTAGTTGTACGTTCTCTTTAACTTTGTGGGATTTTTTACAGTCACGACAAAAGTAATTTTATATCCCGTCATTGTTGCAGTTATTCTATTTGTAGCTTAGAGCGCCTATCCTGAAATCAGTCGTCTTCTCTTATTTCACGGTTCAAATTTAATAATCCGTCTGGGTAACAGCTTTGTTAAGCATCAAATGACGATCTTTTTGCAAATATTGTTTTCAATGTCTCCATTGATAGCTTCAGTTCGCATAGCTTTTTATCAACAATTCAATGTTCACAGCCATGATTTTTAATGGCCATGAAATCTATAAAAAAAAATGATTGCAGCGTGGATCAGGATTGTTTTGGATGCAGTATCTGTACTGGATTATTGGTGTTATGACTTATTTATCCATCTTTTGATTCAAGTATTTCTTGCATACTCAATTTACTTGAGCTACTCACTTTAGGAATTGATATTTTCAATAAACTGCTAGAAATCAAAATCCATAAAAAAAACTCGGTAAGTTATGGATCGTCCGTGTATCGTGAGTAATCGTTCTTGTATCATGCGTGATCGTTAGTGTATTTCGCGTGATCGTTCGTGTATCAGAAGTGTGCGTGTCGTTTGTCAACAATAACGTTGCTACTACTGTACGTTATTGTGAACTTTTATGTTAACAAACAGTGTAAGAACACAGTGTTACGTATGACATAACTGTATGAATTCATTGATAATACCCAAAAGGCTATTTAATTATCAAATCTGTTATTCAGTCGCATTTTGAGGCCATTCAGTAAACATTTAGTTGACTTAATTGCTGAATTTTCTCCTGTATTGTGTAGATCGAAATATTTGGCACCGATTGTAAGCTCTTGTAGATATACTTTATCATTTTCTCGTAACGATTAACCAAATGCATTGACTCGTTAAAGGTATCACAATTGAGATTACCTGACACCACTATTTGTTTTGATATTGATATAATGATATCAGTTATAATAATATACATGTGGAGACTACAAATATTGAAATCCATCCTTTTAGGTATTAATAATTTTAAGTATTTTTTTTTTATCTTAAGTCACGGTTTACACGACAACAAATACTCTTACAAACACTTAAATGTTCGTATTGTTTACACCTTGGTATATCTTTTAATGAACTACATAGTATTTTAATTGCTATTATATAGTCTTGAAATTAACATTTATCACGTTTAACTTATATCACCTCGTTGTCTGCATCACGCCGAATGTTCACGACGTCTTTTCTTCTGCCGCAGGTACCCAACATCATTGTACTGTATGATATACAGACAAACAGTAAGACCATTATATAAGATAAGATACTATACTTCATCTGAAAAATAATAAACTAAGTGAACTGAGGTTTTTTTTGGTATCTGAAATAAATGCATCGATAATATAACATATGTTCTTGATCACCAGAGAGCTGAGAACGACAAAAGCATCACTCATTGCGATTGTGGACATGAGCCACTCTAATGTTAAGACCAGTGTTAATTAAATACACATTAAATCTTTAACGTTATTAAACGTCATCATTTGCTCAAAATGTCAATAAAGAAGATCATCATAATGATTGAATGTTTATACTTGTCTCCTCTCGTTTTTTTGAGTGTGTCTTTTTTTCCAGGAGAAAATGTGTGTAAAGTATTTTCTTATCTTAATTGAATTTTTAAAAAAATAGATTTTGATAACATCTTTTACAGCTTTAAATATATTTCATTTTGTAATAATGTCTATTTAGATATACATTAATAAATTTAAAACCGTATTTTGAAATGAACAGATTAAAATAATATAGATACCATATTCCTACCTTGTACGTTTGTCTTTTTTAAAAAAGAATCTCTAGATCTTTATAGATGGGAAGATTTACACATATAGACAAATAAGTAAGTACCGCTTTTTATATCAATTCAATCAGACGTAAATCTTACTTAAATCACGCATTAATCAACGCTATTTTCGATATAGTTCAAGGTTATTCCAATTATAGCTTACGTTTGGCTATTTATTATAGAATTAAACTCTCACTTGTCTCTTATTTCATGTTCCCAGCTTGTATGTAAATTCAATCTCTTGTGTAACAACTTTAAGTATCATATTCCTGAGGTGAGTATCAAATTTCATATGCGCTATCTTCATATTTTTATCAAACATTACAATTCTGATATACATTTACAAACATACTTTTCAATCTCTGGCAACATTACAACAATTCGCTGACTTTTATCAAGCATTGTCCCATTAAGATCATTTAACGTTTTAGCCATTGTCTTTAAATTAATTGTGCACGTCTTTGTATTGCTAAGATAAGGTCCTTTAAAATATCAGAATTCACCATCATTAAAAAATGTGTATTTGGGTACTTTGTTTATCGATATTCGGTACTGACATTCACTTCACTTCACTACAAAAATCACTGTTAGTAAATTATTTTTCAAAGGTTGTTAGGTCTATAAAATATAAAAGCTGATAGCAAGGTAAACTGTTTTGGATATAATATCTGTGCTTAATTGTTAATATTGGGTAACAGTCATATGAATCACAAAACGCGAGTTTATCCAATGATTAAATTTCAGTTTTACATACATACCAAAGTTCAACGAGCTACTCATATTAGAAATGCATTTTTGCTAAACATCCAAAAATAAAAAGGAGATGTTGTTTTACTTTGTATTATTTTAGATCAGTCATTCATTCTAATCAACCATTGTTGTAGTAAAATATCCATTAAAGCTACTTGGTCCAATTAATACTCAAATATTGTGAACGCTTTTAAACGATGACTTAAGCTAAGTATGTGTACAATGAAACACATTGCAATAGTTGCCCCGGTCAATTAAGCCACATTTGAATTTAAAAAAAATGATGTAGAAATTTTGTTTTAAAAACAAACGACACAAATCGGTACTGCGTTATTCGCCTCATATTAAAAATTGTCCTACTAGAAGCGGCTCTGATTGTTTTACGATTTTGATATAACTATAAACAAAGGTCATACTATTTAGGGAAATCAACAAATAACTTTTGTACACCTTTTTTTCACTAACATTTCAAAAGTTTGTTTTCTTTACAATCGATGCAAAGCATGCGGTTTGAATTAACCTAATCATTCGGGGAACGAAACTAAACGGTCCGCTTTTCATACCAATCATGCACTTTTTTTAGTTAGTACCAAAAAAAAATATTTACTTTGAATATTTCTTACTTTCAAAGGAGGTCGATTCTGCTGGTGTAAATAATCAAAAGTATATAACTTTCAAATAAAATCAGTTTGTATGGAATTTTTTTCGATACTAAAATAGCGAAAAAATCGGACCACGCAGTTTTAAAAGCATAGGCGTTACTACCTAAAAAATAAACATCTAAGTTATAGTTATTTATGTAGTTGTAATTCTTGTAAATAAAGTAATATTTGTTTTCCCGAATATGTCATCTCTCATCTTTAATAACACCAACAATTATGCATATATGCCAGCCAAGCAAATCAATATTGAGGCACAATTAAAATATAGACTTTGTCAGCGGTGTTGCTGACCTCTAAGCAAACACTTTTAGCAATGTTTTAGCAATGTATTCATTTCTGATGACTTCTCTAAGACTTGTGTTTTCGTCAATGCAAAAAACCCAGTTCCAGTCATTAAGGCTTTTTTGCATAAACCATCAACACATTCAAAGTTCTGAAGGATTTTTTTGTTCTGAGCTTGGAAACATGAATAATGTTTTTGTGTAAATTGCATTACTTAAATCCTCAAACTTTTTTTGGCAACATTAAAGGGGCGGTAACTGCCTCTGCCGCCTTTGGACCAACACGATTTGATACCAGTTCCTAGAACTTGATTTCTCTTTTACTTTACATGTTATGCCTACATACATGTATCGCACACCTATTCAAACGAGGAACTTTGTTCTAATTAATTGTAATCATTTAAAACATTTCATGAATTTTACCAAAACTCATACCCATTAAGTACAGCAAATCCCAATTTGACGAAAGAAAAATAGTGAAAGTACATTATTCAAAACTGTCCATCGCTATCTTGATGGCTATACAAGAAAATGAATTAACTAAGATTTTACATGTTTAATCGAGTAATTCAAAGTTTTCTGATTATTCAAAATGGTGGAAGTGGATGGAAGAGATTTCCTGTCTGTGGCATCCTCTTCTTCAACAACATTGATCGAACTTTATCCTTAGAAAAGATAGAACAGAAGCATAAAAAACGTTTTTAATTTTTCATATTTTTCGTATTTTATTTAGATTATTAAGATATGTTATCAAGACTTGTAAACGAAACCCTTAAAAGAAAGCGACACGATTGAATAGCAAATGTAAAACATATAAAACATTACATGCTATTTTTATATAACATCCAATCTTAATTCGCTGTCGCTGTAAATTAGTACGAGAGGCGTCAGGCTCGTATTTCAGCAAACAAGTCTGATGTCAGGAAAAGCCTTTTCTCATTACGTCAAATTGTAATTTTATAATATTAATTTGATGTTTAAGTGGGTATATTAAGGGTCTCCGATCCTCAGCATAAAATTATTGTTTTTATCATAAAAAGTGTTTTCATCCTTTAAACTTTAATAATGGAATGAATAGCGTACACAATTTGATGTCAAATTAAAACACAAAAACCAAAAAACGATTGTGGCTCGACTTTACTTTTAGGCAGCAAGTTTGTAAGGATCTACTAAACTAACCATTTCGTTAAATTGGTATGCGTTATATTACCTTTTTTGGACCAATATAGTTTGTTTTCATAAAAGGATGATTTGTGGTACCAATTAAAAAATCGGATATGTTATCGAACATTGCTGAGGATCGGTGATAGTTAAGATGTTTAAATATATCACAGTTGGAATGGTTAGAAAGCAGGTTAAAATATTGCAATGACTTTAGATTATCATTGATCTTAAATGCTATAAATAATGAAATGCAACATCAAAAATGATGAATGTCATTCTGTACTAAAGTTAACATATATCACCTTCTCGTCTGATTTAGATAAATTGTCCACTTCTCTCTCATCGCAGCTCCTCGTCACCACTGTACTCCTCACTGCCATTGTACTGTATAGAACACCAATGATCAATAGAAGCATATACTTCATCTGAAATAATAGCGTTTCCTGGGTAAGATTTTTTCTTTTAATTTTAGAATACAAATGGCTTTTATATTCATATAAATGCTCCAGTCTTAAAAACTTGGATGGTAACACAGTCAGTGATGAGTATCATTTTAGAGATGTATGTTGAAAAAAAAAAAAACATGGGTAAATGTGCATTTATCTTACACAACATTTAAACATTACCCTTTAAAACAAAAAACGGAATTAAAAAAAGTTGTTTTACTGAATAGTATACAGTTCTCGTTTGTTACTTACTTCAATTCAAAAATTGAAGCATAATTTACTAGACATTTATTTGCATACATATTATTCATCCTGTGTTTAAATAAAGACAAGAAAAAGTTGTTTTCAAATTTATGGATTCATTAACGTCAAATAAAACACATAGTTGTATTCATCAAGCAAAGTTCAAACAAAGTTAAAATTATGATAACGAATTGACTAACACATTGTTTTTTTTAATGAACCATGGACAAAAGTGGGTCCATCAACAAGAAACAAAATAGTTAATGAGTTAAATAAAGAGTATGTCATTAAAAACATGTAAAAATGATGCAAACTGTTTCTTACCTTTGACGCTCTTTTCTATTTTCAAGACGAAATTTGCTGTTCTCGTTAGACAGTTAAGTCATAACAAATAAACTAGTGCATGCTTACATCACTTTTATAACAATATGATGTTTATAAAGTCACGACCGAAACTTTTTTTTAAATTTGTCTTTAATCGAGGTTAAGTTATTTTTACTATATTCATGTACGTAGCTTGTCCAATATATGTAATTTAATAATGGTCTAACATTTAATTGAACTTCGTACATACCACATTTATAGCAATGTGATTTTTATAAAATCATGACAATTTTTTCCCCTCTTTTGTCTAATCGAGAATAGTTTATTTGTGTCATACACAAGTCCATTGTTTTTTTCAATATATGTAATATAATAATGGTCCTACATTTAATTGAACTACGTGGTATATTTTCTCAGTCACGACAATAGCTATTATATTTCCTTCAATTGTCGTAGTTATTCTAAATGCAGCATATATGTGGCACTCGTGTTCCCTCATAGCGTTTATAATTAATCTGAGCAACAGGTGTTTTCGTGTACAAACGATCTTTATTTATTTTATTGATGACAGTTATCGATTGATGCGGGAGATAAAATGACCCTGTGTAGCAGCTTCACTCATTATACAGATAACAGTCAAATATGAAACATCTCCTTTTGGTTATATGTTTTCTTGGATATTCCCGCTCCACTCATGACGCTATAAACTGCAAGAACCCTTCTGGCAGAGCTGTTGATTGGTAAGAAAAAATATTTTGAATGCTGTAGGCATGAATGATAGTGGTTGCAATTTCATAATGAATGTAGGCTTAAATTTAAAATTTAAAGACAGCACAACGTTTGTTTGTTTGTTCTGTTTTGTTTTGTTTGGTGTTTTTTTTTTGGGGGGGGGGGGGGTTATGCGATATCAAGTTAATGTTAAAAACAAAACTTTTACATGTATAAAAAAAATGGATTTTATCATTTCATAAAATGATCTGTTCTTAAACTTAATAATTTTATCAATTGTCAAACAAGAACCAAACACTATCTAGAGTTGAAGGTTTTTAATAACAAACCGGGGCCACATCGCTTACCTGGGCAACAATGGCCATAACTGATCAGAAAAGCAATAAACCCTCTTTAGAGTATCAAGTACAAATATTTTAAACAATTAAGTAAAGCAGATTTTGTTTAAATAGAGCTCGTTTCAAAATACCGTCGATTTTCCCACTTGGTGAGAGTCAAAGTTTACGTCAGCTGCTCGCTAGACTCAGTCGGTCGGTCGCTTCGCCAGCATCAAGGACATGCCGCCGCCACAACAACGCATGCAGTTGAAACAGTGCAATTGCATTACAAATAGTGTGCGGCAGATCGAAAAACAACTATTTTCTATATACATACTGATATTTGAAATTAATCTTATGTTTGGAATAAATGTATTTAAATAATTGTCAAGAGAGAGAGAGAGAGAGAGAGAGAGAGAGAGAGAGAGAGAGAGAGAGAGAGAGAGAGAGAGAGAGATAACTTACATGTAGCTGGCTAAGCGAAATAGGGCTTGGGGCTTCATCAGGCCCCGTCGTCACCAACTTTTCTGAAGTCAATACTAAGCCTCAAGTCTGAGTATTGACCTCACATTTATGCACTTTTTGTTTTTGTTTTTTTAAAAGGGGGGATGAGTTGAGTGATTTTAAGAGTTTGGTGATGGTGGAGCCAGAGTAACAAACAACAATTTGTTTTCTTCTTTTAATAGCACGTTGAATATTTGATGTTGTAAAAACAAGACTGTCACCAAGTGGAAAAATCGACGGTATTTTGAAACGAGTTCTTATATTTTTTTCTCCACAAATCCAAACGATAAATATTGAGCTACGTTTGCTGTTTGAGTTTTTGAAAAGAAGATTTTAGATTTTCTTTTCTATATTTACCCCATGTAAACATTTACCAACCACCACATTACTGCACCACCCTACCCCCGGGGGTCATCATTTGAACTAACATTTATCTTTTCTACCTGATAATGCTTCTACAAATGATTTTTAAAAGATTTTTAACTATTTATCTCTATATTTTTCTATGTAAAATTCCGAATCCGTTGCTGATGCCCCGACCCTTATCCCATCTATCATGTTTTAAACAAACTTGAATATATACTATCTGAGGATGCTTTCACACAAGCTTTAGCTTTCTGACCAATATGTATTTTTCGAGAAGAAGTTTTAGAAAAATACCAAGACATTTTCAATAATTTTAAATTATCTCACATTTAAAGCGTGGCCCTCATTAAACAAACTTGAATCCCCTTTAATAATTATGCTATGTGCCACGTTTGGTTGAAATTTGTCCATTGGGTATTAAGAAGAAGGTGAAAATGAAAAAAAGACAACGACGACAACAACGACGATGACGCCAACTACAGACAGCTCACTTACGCCTTCAGCTCAGGTGATTTTCATGTGGTTTAACCTATTGGTATATTTGTATATTAAACATGGAAAAGTATTATGCAGGTCTTCATGCTTCTAGAAGAAGAAGAACCAAGTTTACACAATATTAATCAACAGTATTAAAAATATCTAATTTTATTTTCCTTTGCAAAACAAAAGGCTTTCAAAGCATACATGCAATCATTTGATCGGGACAGTTCATACGTTTCAACACCGTCGGCGAAATACATATTGGGTTTTGTTTCCTGAATCTAAATGAAGATTGATTTTATTTAGAATAATGTTTATTGCATTATATTCCGCATATAACATTATTTCAAACTATGTTTTAAACAGACTCAAAATTTGTCCAACATAGCTATATAACTACAGTAAAACACGCTTATAACGAAGTCCCAGGGACGTTCAATTTTACTTCGTTATATGCGTAATTCGTTATATCCGTCAAGTTTACAACATGTAATTAAGTCACGGGGAATAAAAATCACTTCGCTGTAAGCGTCAATTAATTATAAGCGTGTTCGTTATAACCGTAAGCGTGTTCGTTATAACCGTTTTTTACTGTACTTGTATATGCTATCTCGTCGCTTTTAAGGTCTTCTGTACAATTCTGAAATGAGATACAATCTTAAGAAATAGTACCACTTTTCCAACATCTTAATATCCAAAAATCATTGAAAACTTGACGACTGGAAGTAACGACTCAACCATATGTATTCATAACTGTTTTATACTATAAAAGAACCTGGTTTAAGATACTTTCTCTTATATACTGTATCAAATTAGCAAAACTTCATTATGGGCATAAAATGTAAAATAAATAATGTTATTTTTGCTTGTTCCGGCATTGGCCGGAATTTAACAAACAAATGTTGCATTTTAATTTTGAAGCACTTATTGTTAAGGTATTCCGTACAGGCATATTGCATGCTTAATCAGTAGAAGTTTTCAGATTTCGTAGGAATCATCATCCGCGGGTAGGTTAAGGTAACTCCGAATTTAATCATCGTATAAATTATGGACGTTTGATTATTTGTTTATTTTAATGAACACAATGTTGAATATTATTATCAAGTGAATGTGTTCACGAAGTCATTATATTTGTACTTCGGAATCGAGTAGCTCTTTGAAGCTGTCGTGTCGTGGTATCCCATGACAGTTAAAAATGCATCGCTATTTTAACTTAACAAAAAGTGTAACACTACCCCGAAGTTCATTAGTGAGTATGATACAATAATCCAATCGACAATTAGTTCATGTTTATTAGCATTTCTGCTAGAATCCTATTGTTAATAGCATAATATAAATATTGTCATCTTTTACAGCGAACCCTCTCAACTTATTCAATTTCATCGAAAATACTACGTTATTTTCATTAACAACAATGAAGCAAATGTTCTAGCAGCACTCATTTTAGGATTCTAGGTCATATGCTTTTGATATTTGCCAAATTCTTCTTTCATAGTATTTAGGATAGTGTTACACTTTTGCCTTTTTTGTACACAATGACAGAGGAAATGCCGGTCAAGCCATATAAATGTCTATCTGATTACTTTATAACACTTGCTGATAAAACAAAATATCTAAGCCCGTATTATCCTTATTATATCCTAAATGACAATCATTTAAATTGGATTATCTGTATTAAATGAGTCTTATTTCGGCATTGTTAACACTGCATTTCGATGATTTGTCTCCCGACAGTGATCTTATCTATTGATATTGCTAGTGACGTCATCAATACATGTGATACGTAATACAGAGAAATTGAGGATATATTTATTTTGAAGAGTTTCTAGTGACATTTCACGCCTATAGTTTTTATGATTTGGACAAAAGATAAAGTTAAAAATGACAGGTTTCTTGAGTAAAATATGACATCATGCTGCTTATTGTGACATCATATTGATCAGATGAATTTTTACTCAATCGGTCCTCGAGAGTTGCCTCATCATACCCGAGGAAAAAAGAAACTTAGTGAGATATCTAATGTAAATCAACAAAATAAGAAGTTACATAGTTCCCTGATAATGTTAAGAAGTTTTTTCCAATTGGATTGATGCTATTCAACACACTTGTATATATTACGCTCTGCGTGTACTTGAATAAAATTATACAACAATTAAATAAAATATTAGTAAAGTTGATTTTATATATATTTTAATTGGAATAAACCTGTGCGAATTAAGTTTGATATAGTAGTATGGCAATACATCTGTATATTTGAGCATTATCTTTCGAAATACTTTAATTGAATTTGTAAAAATTATGAAGTAGTGAATTTCATTTAAAAATTAACGTAGTTTTATTTTTTAGAACTTATAATAGCTATTCTAGTTAAAACACATTATTTAAAGGCAAATTTCCTTTTTTTTAACTTGACAAAGTTTGACCTATAAACTTATGATTTTATTCGTCTTTATCACTTTTAATTGATGTTTCATTATTATATTTATATTGTATCTAAGTGCTCTGAACATGTGTAGTAGAGTAAAATTTTATAGGTTTTAATATTTCAATTTCAGAATATTGATTTATTCATCATTTTTCATCATTTTTGACATGTTCTAATCAATTTGTTACTTTTTCAGGAATTTTACTATTGCAGACTTTGATTTATTTAATTACATTATAGAAAATGATTTATCAGTGGTGAATGAATAAATTATTTAGTTGAATTAATTGAAATCAATATTTTGTGTTTGTTTTTTATTTACATTGGTTACTCCTCTTTGGAGTACACCTGTATACTCTATTTGTAGCATTAATTTGAGTGGTCACTTAGATCTGGCCATGTGATTGGTTTATAGGGGTATATGTATTGTTCATTCTGATTCCTGAATTTCATGCTAAGAGCCCTCCATGCTGTTCTAACTGCTATTTTGGTTTTTTGAAGTTGTTCTCCATATTTTATTATTTTCCACATAAAATGTTAGTTTTTTAGTGTACTACAGTGTAATTGGGGTTACAATTTGTTTAGTTATTTATTTATCTATTTTCACTTCTTTTCCCTCTTTGAATAAATGTTAGAATGTTTGAGATAAAATGAGAGCAGAGTGAATGAACTAAGTGAGTTTGTATTTGTATGAATGCAGTCAATAATTTAAGTAATAAATAATCTTCAAATAAAGTTTATCATGTGTAAATAATTGTGTTTTTCTTAATACGTCTAAAAGCTAGGAGAAAGAGTGTGAGTGCACTATAATTATAAATTTTACAATTTTATAATGCTAAAAAATAAATAAAATATCTATACATTTCAAAATCATATTTCTTTCACATTTACTTTTGACATATACACGTTCCACAACCTATACAGGCTATAGAGGTAGAAGCTTAAGTTTCCATGACTTTCACACCTCATGGGAGGTATGATATGATATATTATATATATAAATATATATATATATATATATATATATATATATATATATATATATATATATATATATATATATACATATATATATATATATATATATATATATATATATATATATATATATATATATATATATATATATGATATGTTTGTTTATATGAATATATTTTTTTCCATTGTTCAAAAAAAGGAACTATCTGAACAGATTTGTTGTTGCATTTGAAATAATGTTGATAAATGAATTTGAGTTTGTATACTTAGCTTGTTTATATGTTTTGTTCATGTAGTTCAATTGATTTGCATGAGTTATGTGTTATTTAAAATTTATTCAGTTTGTGTTAAACATAACCTTTATTTGAGTTATGCATATTTAAAATTAACTAATCATAAAGTTAATGGTTAATACAATTTGTGTTTAAGCTTTGGAATTTTTTTTTTCAAATGTTATTATAAATTCAATACAAGGTCATGCATGCAGAATTTGCATTAAAAGTTATATCTTTTTTCCTATGAAAGAGTTGAACAACATACTTAGTACATGTTTCACAGGAGAAATGAAACTATTTGTGACTGTATCAGTGTTTTTACATTTAGTTTTAGTAAGTCATCATTAGATCAAGATTATCTTATCAAATTCAAAAAAAGAAGAGTAATTTTCTCCACAGCCTATATTGATAATAATGATTGTAAAAATAATCCATCTCGCAAATACACCTGTATCCAACACAGTTTACCTTAGTGAGTTGTAATACATTCAAATCCCCATTAGAGAACCATTTTTAGATTTTGTCATTTTCATATTGAAATGTCTCTACGATCAGAAGATAAGAAAATGTAAATGTGTTGTTGGAGAAATTTGTGAGGAAATGATAGAACAAGCTTTTGCATTACAAATTAATTTATAATTAAGAAGAAACATGACAGTTCAGGTTTGATCTGTGTTGAAAAACAAAGCTTTTAGTGGTAAATAATGAAAATCTAGGCATATTTTTACAAAATCCAATAAAAACAATTGCTAAAATTTTCTAAAATCAGGAATTACAGCATATCAAAATCACATTCAAATTTTCAGTTTTTCTTATTTCTTAGCCTTGTTACCATAGCAACGGGTGTCAATTTTTATAAATAAAATGTATATTGCATGGACATTGATAGGGATGTAAACATTTAATATTTTCTCCTTTCGACTTATTAAAAAAGCGTAAAAAAACGATTTCAATACTTGTTAACGGTTTCCATCTCATTTTAAAAGTATTGGTTTCTCCATCAATTTTCTTTTATGAAATAAAAGTTGACAATAGGGCTTAGGTTGTTTTATGTCTTTCATAGTTTATATTAGTGGGCATATCCTTCTAATATAGATTCAAAGTAGGTAAGTTTTGCTAGTTTTCCATATTTGCTCCGATTACCATGGCAGCGGTTACCCCCAGCAACAAACTTTTAGTTACTTTTTGCGTGTTACACCTAGGTGTGTCCATGTATAAAATATAAAGAAAATCGGTGACTATGCGCGGCCAGACCCTAATATAAATCTTTGATTCTTACATAGAATTGATCAGGCTTGGAGTAATGCTAAATGTAATGGTAATGCATTGCAATGCATTACATGTTTTCAAAGTAGTGCTAGTAATGTGTAATGCCACAAAATGAGCATTACAAGTAATGGTAATGTAATTCATTACTTTCCAAAATTTAGTGTAATGCTGGCATTACATGGCATTACTTTGCATTACTATGCTTATCTTTGCATGTTCACTTTAAAAAATGTGATGAATAAATGAATAGCTGAAATTGAATTTGAATAATTTTATTCTAAAGATAAAAGAAATTATTCTTGAAATTAAATGTTTTAAATGTATTATTGAATAAGATTTATAAAAATTCATTTTAAATTGTTCATATTACTAGATATAACAACACAGTTTCATAACATTTTTATGAGTGTTGTTATTTAGAGTTTTCAATCATTTAAACAATTTACTCAAATTAGTTTGCACTTTGATAAAGATGTGTCAACAACACACTATGCCCCCAGGATAACCTAAGTATTAAAACTATCTATTGTTATAAGAAGTGCTAAACACCCCAATCCCCTTCCCTACGCCATGTCCTAATAGAATAGAGGACAGATATGCACCTTTAAGGGCAAATGAATGCACTGTCCATCCATAATGAAAATCAAAATCACTTCCAATATTATAACCCATTTGAAAATTATTTTACTCTCTCTCTCTCTCTCTCTCTCTCTCTCTCTCTATTGTTATTAAGTACACTAGTTTGGACCGATACAAAATACAAAATAAATGTTGTTTTTTTCTATTTTTGCACTAAATATATACTAAGATAAAGATTGTCCAACAACCTTTCAGTCCCAGCTTCCACTGCTCCTGTAGAACGTTTATTTAATATAGCTGGGAAGATTTTCAAACTAATAAGATGCAGTTAAAATAAATGAAACCTTTGAAACTTTTATCATATAGTGCAACAGCAATCTTTTGTCTTAAAGTGTCCTTAGCATAAAGAAATCCGATTAAAATATATTAAGAAATATAACTGGGAAAACCCCCCTGTTTACAACTTAATACAATTAAGTGTCCAAAATTTTAAAGAATTGTGTAATCTGGGGAAATATCTCTATTTAGCTTTTTAATAACGGCAACATTATTCCATAAATTGTTTTCTATTATGCATGAATTCTGTGTCATATCTGACATTGTATCATGCCAAATGTCTTTAAATATATTTTTACTTAATATGTAATATGTTGTTCATAATGCAATAGATGATATATATTGAGCAAATAAAGAATGACTCTTGTATATATAAACATTGAAATGGAACCTGATACCAAACATGAACCTGTGGATATATGTTAAAGACTGTTTTATATTTGAAACATTTGCAAAAAACTCTTTATCAGCTTTAATTTTTTAAAACAAAGTAATGGTAATGGTAATGCATTACTTTACTCATGTAATGGTAATGTAATGCATTACTTCAAGAAAATCAAGTAATGGTAATGGTTTTATAATGCCCAAATTCATGAAGTAATGGTTATGTAATGCATTACTTTACAATGTAATTCGCACCAAGCCTGGAATTGATATTAAACAGCCATCAATTGGTTTTTTTCTTTAATCTCAAGACTGGGCAATTATTGGTCAATTGTCAATCATTGCCAATTATGACTGAAATGTATGGGCAAAATCTCATTGTTTATGGTGTGAGACAAGTACTAATTTTTCGATGAGTTTTATTGAAATAAAGAAATGAACCTTTGAATTTTGCAGGATAAATACCAAAGACGAGAAACGTTGTTATATGTGGAAATACTTTTATTTTTCAAATATTTTGAGAACAAGAATATATTCCAGCTACATTAATGACAATGCAGCTTTATCTCTATGACGCAAACACGTATGTAATTATACTAAAACAACCTCAGAAGATTAAATTGTTTGCTATTAGCAAGAGTAACCTATGTACTCGAATATGTCATGAATTGTATATACTGTACATTATTGCATGTCAATAGTTGTAAGCTTTGTTTATATAATCAATGATAAACCGGAGACGACATATTAAATGAAGTCAATATAATGCAGTAGCAACTAATGCCAATTTTCTCCAGATATCATAGAGGCATGACATATTACATAATCCTACTGATAAAAGTCTATAATCTGTATCCATGTTTATAACATTTCATCATATTATTTAAAAGCAAAAAAGATCGATATCATTCAAATTAAGAAACCTAATGTCTTTTCCATTTTTTTAAATAGGTTTATCCTTTTCAAACTTCCAAAGTTAAACACTGGTAAAGTGCACACAGTTGGGACCGAATTTTTCTATATGGATGCAGACAATCAAAATTTTAAGATAACAACGATGCAAAACGTTATCAGACCAAACAGGAATCCTTTGTTTCAGACATTGAAACCATTATACTCCAATGTAGGTATTCAATAGCACCGCCATCTTCTCTATTCTGTTTTGCAAATTTTAAATATTATATACCTTAATACTGGTCAAGAGGACAAATGCGAGCTTATTGTTTTCCGATATACCCAACTTTTTTTTCAAGTAAAATATTTAGTTGATATCAAAATAAATTAAGCTTTGTTAAATTCATCATGCATGAAATGCTTTCATGTAAGAGTATGTTTGCTTAATCATAACATATTTTTACTTTTATTAATTTAGTCTCCATTTATTCAATCATACGCGATGTATAATGACCAAGAGCCATCCGGGAAAAAAAAAGCAGCGCAAACAAAAGCACATTCGAAAGGTTGGTATTAGTTCTATGTATGTTTAAAAGGAGTTTGTATTGTCTGATCCGCTGGTTACACATATTTAAGGTGGTGTGGGACACCTCAATAGTTTTGACTTACTTCCTATCGAAATAAATGATAAAATCAAATATAATGTCATAATTGTTTTCTCACTAAATATTGTCACCTTACAGCGAATATCATGAGTTCGAATTCCGCTGGGGCTTTTATAATTTTTACCTTTACAAAATATTTTAAAACATGTTCTTTAGACAATTGTTGCGAAATTTGAAAGAAGATGGGGGAATAAGATTGCACAAAAGCCCATTCGGTTAAGTAGTGAAATACAATTTTGAATTTATTTTTCCCCAATTAAATCTATTGAAATAAATTATAATAAAACATTGCGAAAGCAAAATTTCTAACTATAGTCAGTTTTTAATATATTTAACAAAAAATAAGAAAAAAAAATATTGTAGGAAATTTTAGTGATATTGAACCCGTAAAATAAAAACCCTAGATATATAAGGTTAGCTAATGTCAGGTGCTCTAACTACTGAGCCATTTCAGACACAACGTATTGGGTTTTTTAAATATTATGTGTGACAAAGGCCACAAACTACCGGACTTGTATTATTTTTTGAAAACGTTCAATTGTTGGGATATACAATGATATTTTTAATGTATAGAGGGTCATCTCTCCACATTTTTGTTGATTGAAATCGGTTTGTTTTCCAATATACCTTAATTAGACTATGACAAAAATATGGAGCACAGACCCACTCTATAAAAGAAAATGCCATGAAGTTCTAAAAGATGACAGTATTTGCAGGTTTTGATACGTACACGCCTATTTGAGTCAACATATTCCAAGTATTAAACATACAATGTACCCATAGGTTAAAAATCAATGATTCGTTAAATATATATTGTTTTCAATGATTTAAAAAAAAAACATCAGATTTATTGATACTTTAATTTTTCAGTAGCCTGTCCGACCGCGTATGGGCATTTTACACGCCTTATCCAACCATCTTCTTCTAAACCGCTGAAAGTATTCTTATTATAATGTATTTTAATCCATATTAATATCGACAGGTAACCCATACAACTTTAATTTTGTGTTACATCTTTAGAATTTCTTTTCCAAAGACTATAAACACATATTTTAAACAAAATTTTCACTTCTATTCTTCACTAAAGCGACGACAGAAATTTATCTCTTTTGATTTGTTTAAGGTGCACTAGCTTTTGACAAAAGCAATGGATTTTGGATGATATCGGGTATACCCCGTTTTCCGGCTGAAGTATCAGAAGGATATCATTTTTCAGATGAGCAAAAACCGTTTGGACAAACAGTTCTCTGTGTAACAGTTCCAAATAAAGTCAAAGAAATAATTGGTACAATTATGTAAAACATGATTTTTTAAAATATTTTATGGAATCTCCTGTTAGCTCACTTGAGCTGAAAGCTCAAGTGGGCTATTCTGATCACATTTTGTCTGTAAACTTTTAACATTTTGATCTTCTTCTCTAAAACCGCTTGGGCAATTTCAATTAAATTTGGCACAAAGCATCCTTATGGAAAGGCTAATATAAATTTAAGAAATGAAAGACCGATCTTTATTTTAAGCGGAGAAAACCTCGAAACTGTAGAAAAAGGTGGGTGCATTTTAAAAAATCTTCCTCTCAAGAACTACTGGGTCAAATTCAACGTAACTTAGCATAAATAATCCTTATGAAAAGGAAAAGATAAATTGCAAAAATTAAGACCTAATTTTGTTTCAAGTCTGAGTTATTACGAAAATAATAATAAAGGAAAGGTGTGTTTCAATCAGTTTATAGCTTCGGTTTCGGTATTCCATACGAGTCTTTGTAAAATGGGTAGGCAATCCCGGGCTGCGACATAAAATAAAAGCCGAATCAGATCGAGATTTTTCAATTTACGTCGATAAAAATTTACCGATGTCATTGACATTTTTAAGATACGTTACATACCGGTATATTTGTATTCTCTGTAAATATTGATAGACAACAATCCGTATTTGGAATTTATTGACGATTGTTGATTTCCAAGTTGGTAAAATGGGTAGGCAATCCAGGGTCGACATTTTACGGGTTTTTGGACTTATTTAAGAAGAAACATAATAATTCATGATAATTCCATGCTTCTATAACGAGGTTCTTTGTTTAAAGCAGCCATGACGTATGATAAACGGGTCGATCTGACAAAGAAGAATTTGTTGCGCAACAGTTAGCATGCGAAGGGAATCTTTGAAACATGCAAAATACATTGGTGCCGATTTTGTGAAGTAAAATGAGGTTAAATATTTCAATGCGTTGACAGTTTTCACATATGACGGTGATGTTAGGTTGTTTTGATTTTTGTTTCGTTTTCATTATGTATGCTTTGTAATCTTGGAACTATCGCATGTATTTTGTAATTTTTACGTATCCAATCAAACAGAGACTTCGGTAAATCAGACAGTTGACTGTTTACCTGCGCAAATTAAGTAAAATCTGATGTATTTACAAAGTACTAAAATACAATTCATTCTATCGGTAATTCGGTATGATATTTTGAGTAATGGTTGATTAATGCAATGTGTTTTATTGAGATACTCAGCATTTTTTCGATCGAGTTTATTCAGTTTAAAAAGAGTTTAATATCGCTGACGGAAATATGTAGGTATATATATGAATCATTTAGAAAAATAAATTGTGCTCTTTATTTGTTATAATGCATGTTTCTTATGTGTGTTTACAATTACTATTTACTAACCATATTTGAGTGTAAAGCTTCGAATTATAAGCAAGTGTGACGGTCAGAGGTTCGAATACCCGCGCCAGATAGCTCAGTTGGTAGAGTACCTGACTAGAGAGTCAGGGGGTCCGGGTTCGGCTCCCGGTCTGGTCCGTCATTATTCCTCCCACCCCGTTACATTTGGTCCCGTGCCAACCCCTGGAACTGACAGGTTAACTCCTGTCAGGGGAAGAGCCTGGGGTGATCTTTGAGGGCGAAGATCATTTAAGGGGGAGGAATGTGACGGTAAGACCGGATCGAATACCCGCGCCAGATAGTTCAGTTGGTAGAGCACCTAACTAGAGAATTCAGGGGGTCCGGGTTCGAATCCGTCATTATTTCTCCCACCTCGTTACACAAGATACAGAGCATTGCTCACAATTCTATGTTTGTACACAGATGTAAACAGATAGCCATGCTATGACCTTGAATTGCTAGTATTACATAATGGTCACTATGATATTTATGTGTACCTAAATACTGCGCACTGAATGGTATTAATGATAATTAACAGAATGAACTCTGTGACTCTTGTAGCAATGCGTAGTATTCCTAAATGATGTTATGAAACCAGGTGCATAATACGGGCATAATAATATCCAAATTGAGAGTTTAACAACAAGTGACATATTTGGCGATTCTGTGTCTGCAACGATAGCTCTGGTACTCTATATTGAGTCATGTATTGTGTATTCTATAGTTTACCCTTTGTAACCTTTTATGCCGTGTATGAATGAACGTATTGTGAGTAAGTGATGCCTCATACTTGGTGGGGGACTCCGAGACCCAGGACTCGGAGACTCACATCCTGCATCCAGACTCTTTGATTGGCAGTTTTGACGGTTTTGTTACTTTTTTTAGAAATAAAATATTAATCTTAATTTTGAACACTAAATGTTCACTCATGATCGTCGTAAATGGGCCGAACTAGTCAGAACTGTCCATCATAAGTAAAATGTTATATATACCCATGTAAAATGATGTTGAACAGATTAAGATATATTCCGCTTATTGAGATAGATAGATTCCGCTTATAGAGATTCTGAGACTCTTGATTTGGGCTGCTTTTAATTATTGTAACTATACGATCACGCTTAATAAAACCGCTTGAGAAAGAAATACTGGACTTGTCATCACTAAGTTTGAGCTGACCCTCAATCGGATCCGTAAGACAGAAGGCTTACACAGATCTGACGCCATTTTCCCCCCATTTTAAATGCTGAATAGGAAATACCAAGTTAAAAATCTTAAGCTGAATGTAATTAACTCATGTGGACAAAATATGACTCAAGCCTAGCAGAATTGTGAGCTATGTATTCTACGATTGACGTTGTAATTTTGGTTGATCATTAGGAATGTCTCACTAAACGTTAAATACTTGTACAAAAAAAATTAAAGGATGATGTACTGTAACTACTCTCTGGGGGCCCCTCTTAATACAATGAATAATATGAAATCTACATCAATTTTGATAGTTTTTCATACACGAGTGAATAAAAACGACACCGTTAAAACAGTTTCCATAGTTCTGACACATTTCTGTGGCGGGGATTTAGACATTATCGCTATTCCTAAGAAATTATTACAGCGGAAAATTATCCTGGTTTTTAGCCATTTGTTGTTTTTTTTTTTTTAATAAAGATGAAAATAATGGGTAGACCTTAGTAAAATAGAGTGATATGCCTGAGAATACATTGGATTTTATAGCTCTTTATCATGTCACGTGACAACATTTTTCATTACTAGTGTATTCATCAATTAAGTGTGAGTAAGGTTATAAAAATCACACGAGTTTACGCCAGGTAAACATCAGTCGTTTAATCATAATGGGGAAGACAAATTAAATTTTTGAATGTTTTTAATTTAAGAAATTGAACGCATTGAGGTTCAATTTTCTTCATCACATCTATACGAATTTTTTAATAAAATACAATAAATAGTAAGTAGTTGAGGAATAAAATGTACCTATAAGCTATCATATATTTTGATCGCTTTATAAAGTGGGGCAGGGGGAAGGCGGCGATCAAAAATAAAGGGAATTAGAAGTTAACAGTGAACCTCTACCAAATGTTTAGTTTTATATCTGGCGTAGGATTTTCTTATTCTCGGAACAAATATTATTCCATAAAGGTTACATGTATGCAAAAAAAAAAATGTAAAATTCGAATACTCAATTTACAATATTTTTGTTATTCTACCGAGGGGCCATATGGCACAATATCTTTTGAACGCCCATTGTAATATTATGAACTGTTTCTTTGTATCGCAACAGCCAATTCATTTCCGTTCCTTTTATTTATCAAATGAGGGAAAGGTTGACTACAATAAAAAGTAAAATTACGAAAGTTACCATGAAGTACACGTATAAATCTGACAGAAAGATTAGCCATGATAATAATAATGCCTGACCTGATGATATTTTATATAATAAACAATGTACGAAAGTATTAGCGTAGAAAATTTTGACTTGACCGATGTTCCATACCCTTTTTGTTTACATATCGAAACTTGTTTAAACGACAAAAACACACTTTGGGGGGAAACGCAAAAAGTTATTACTGTGTATAACAACAATGTAAATGGTAGTTACCGTGATTATTTTCTTATACATCTATTATTATTCAATAAACAGTTTAAACTTCACTACGCCGTAGTCTGCGGTTCTTACAGCTATGGCGGCCTTGCATCACATAACAAAAAAAATATGTCCTGACAAAATTGGAAAAAAAAAAACTGTTCTGATAAATTTCAAAATCATAAAATTAATTCTTTACCCATTTTTGCTCAAGTGAGCGATGTGGCCCCATGGGCCTCTTGTTAGCTTTATTTTTTTCATGTTGTTTTTTAAAATTATTTTTTAGAAAAAATATTCAAGACAACAAATCCTAATATATATGATCAGAGAAATTTTACAGTGTGGGAAGGAAAACCGGCAAGTAAAATTAATTTGGATTTCAGAACATCTGGAAATAGTTTGGTAAAAGTATTTGCGAAATCTGCCAAATTTGGGAAGAAAGGTAATTTGTTTGAATAGTGCAAATGTTACAAAAGGTGTTAACCTTAATTATTAGATATTGTTTTTGTTGACAACTCTTATAGTTGGGTAGGTCATATTTAAGTAAAACTAGATGATATCCCGCGCAAGCGCGGGAATTAACACCTTACACATTTATGACACTATGCTAAAATGTTGAACAATATATAGTTTTTTCATTTTCGTATATACTGTGTCCGAATTTTTCTTAATTGCTGTCTTAACCTATTCATTAAAACTTAATTGAAATTGAAAACAAAACAAAAAACGAACTGGATAGCTGAGGGATGAAAAAATTAAACTGAATTGGATGATATATACATGTACATGGCCTTAATTCTTTCTATTGCAGCTGAGTGGAAAATGATAACAATGATTTTTTTTTTAAAAACAGTGAGTGGGTATTTAGGACGTCATATCTCTAAATTTTGTGCTTTAGGTCAAATTTCACTACAATTTTTATCACTGTCCAAAATGAGAATTTCATATAAAAGACTGATCTGAAAAAAAAACACAATTGGGGAAGGTGGTCCCCTCCCCCAATCTAACTTCCACGTTTAATGAATACATCATTTATTCCTACAGTTACAAATTAATGGCTAAGGTTTCCTACCAATCTGTCGTGGTATAACAATTAATGAAATTTAAAAAAACGCTAATTTATGCATATTAATTTGCATTTTCTTAACCAAAGTTGTCATATCTAAAGTGTATGCCCGATAGTTTACTCGCCCTACACTTTCCGCCATGGGGTAAAATAGTCAAACCGAGTTCCTTGGCTGACCCCGTTGTGGAAAATTAATTATTTCGATCAAAACTAAAATCGGATCAAATTGTTCCATTCTATTTATTAACTTTTTTGTATTAGCCAAAGATGTCCCATCCAAGGTATGAATATCTGCCCGCGATACATGATTAACTCGTCTTACAAGTTTCGCAATGACGTTAATTGGTCAAACTGCGCTCTTGGTTACCCCGTTCTGGAAAGTTCTATTCCATTCTCTCTCACCAGAGGTCGCGCTTCGTTAGCTTCTATCAATCAAAACTAAAATCGCGCATTCAAGAAACGAATTGCATTATTTCATTTATTCAGGATTTGTCAAATCTTAACTTCTATGTATAATCCAGGTAAGTTCTAAATAAATATATTTACTGTTACGTAATCATTCAATATTATTTCATTGCAAGGATATAGTTAAATGCTAACTCCCATTGACTTGGATCCGCCAAAGCGAGTACACCATCTTAATCTCATTTTTGCAATTTCGAGCTGGTTTATCAAAAGTGAAAGTAGGTTTTTAATTAATTTTACAATAATTACTTATTAGGTAAAATTCAACTATAGCATACGGACATCATGTAACACGTGTTGAAATACCAAAGTTGTAAGCAGTTATGCTGGTGCAGGCAATTTTTAGTTTATTGGCAAACAGTCTAAATTTATAAGTACAAGTACATGTATAGATACGGCGTTTTCGTATTCCTTTCGACTGAAAGTATAACTAAAAATACTTTGTGGTATGTTTCTTATAAAAACATGTCTTTTGAATACAAATCATTTTAGAACACGATTTAATTAGTAAACAATTAGCAACATATTCTGGCAAATGATTCAGACACATCTTTTATTTTAATCTTAATAGATTTCACGGGATTAAGCTCTGCCATTCAATCAACTGAAATGTGACTGAAATATAAATGAAAGTTGACTGAGCTGGTACATGTATGTTAAGGCTTCCAGGTGGATTTCCCAACGATGTCTACAAAGGCACGTGCATGCGTGCATGTATTTATACGATGACGTCCTAATAAAATTTGCGTCACGATCTGCATTCCACTCGAAAGTTTTCAGAAAATTTATTTCGTTGGGTTGAATGTAAATTTCATTAAGATAGTTTTAAAACCCATTGTTTTATGAATTCAATAGCATCAAAATAGGGTGTCTAATATTTAGCAGCATGAAAGCTTCATTTAGATTATATTAATAGTTGTAAACTTATAGTTCGGATACTCTTTCTGCTACGTGTAAACAATTGTATGAATATGTTGTGATGCCAATAAAAAAAAGATCAAGATTACTTTGATCATACAGGGTGTCCCATAATATCTGATACCATTTACTCTTTGAATAAATTTTGTTTAAATTTGTTTAACAAAAAAATCAAATACATTTACATGTATATAAAAGTATATGATGTAAATTTTCACTCAACAAATTTCATAAACATTTATAAGTTTTTGACAAATTGGGCATTGTTTATAAAAACACAACAAATTTAAAGAGAGTACTCCAAATGACGTCTTTTTTAATCAATGGCGACGTTGTCGATGAGTAAAATATTCTTCACAACAGCCACTGTACGGATCTCATTTCTTCAAATCTTCTCCCAATTTAAATAATCTGTTAGTTGTTGAGTCGCTTTTCCCCAGGGAATTCTGTTTTTATAACTTGTACAACTATATCTGAAGTCTGTGTTTGATAATACAGTTTAAAAACGGAAGATGCCTGCTCTCTTGTCTGATTTATCTTGTTTAAAATTCAATTCAACCAATGATATATGATGCAACTTTGTGACATCATAATTTAAATAAAAGCACGTTTTTCTCCCAGACTTTGTTGTGGAAATAATTAAAAGATTGTTAAATTACTCTTTATTTGAGTCACAATTTACAAGTTTTGCCCAAATATTATTTTATTTATACGAATTTCAAATGGTATCAAATATTCTGGGACATCCTGTAGTTTGCATATATCTGGTAAAGAAAATAAGAACACATGCGACTCCTGTTTGGGAAACCTTCGAATTTATCCCCAATTTCATGTAAGATGCGTCTGGTTAGTACAAATGTGTCGTATATTAAGGGTGAGCAAACTGTTTTAACAATATCTTTAATAAATGGAACATATATTTGAAACCTAAGCAAGAACTAAAAAATGTATGCATAGGGATTTATTTTTTTTGGAATAATTATAATCGAATGTTAAAAGTCATCTGCATCGAAGAAGATACGCACGTCACGTTATTTAAATATACAAATGACGTAACAAATAATGTTGAACATCGGTGAAAGAATAATTTCTTTGATTTTAACAATACCGTCCGGTAAAATTCCAATAGCTTTGGGTCCCCTCAACATTGCTACGTTTCATTTGTTCACCTTTTCGAGTCTTTCATTCACATTCCAGTTAACTGAATGGCAGAGCTTTATTCTGGTGTTTTCTACATTCTATATAATTGTTTAAGACGTGAACACAATATTGCGAGAAAAATTACATGATTCCATCTATATATTTTTTCCCTCAGACATATTTACCCAGTTGATAAGCCCAGGACTTAAAAGCAAGCTTAACGTTGACACTTGGAGACCAAACCAAAGGAACGGCAAGAAGGTTATAATACAATATTTTATTGCATGTATAATGAAGCAATATGAAATTTTATATATTTTTTTTCTGGAAATATAAACTTTGTAATTTAATCTTATATGTATCTGACGAAAGCGTATAAATAGCAAACAAAAGAAAAACCTGCCTCACGTCTTCCAAAATTTAATATACAGGTGGCTGAAAATGAAGCTTTTACTTGCGTAGGAGACTTAAACAGACAAGTATCCTTTATATTATATGACGATCTTTAAACCATTACATAACAAATGTAACTGAATGGAAAAAAGTCATTAAGTTTCTAAAGTTTTAACTATGGATTTTAAAGATTAAATATGCTTTATTTAAGTGATAATATGTAAAATTACTATTTTTATTCTGCATAAACTACAGTTGTACTGGTTCAAAAGAACACTTATTCCAAGTGCATGTCAAATTAATTTTATTTTAATTTAATATTTAATTTTTTTTTTTAGGAAACTCAGTTTAAAAGAGGAGGTCTTTCGCTTTGCTTGAAGAATAAGAAAGTTGCAGAAACATTTCGAGAACTCTATACGAAGCCTGGACAGATACCGACATGCCATACGTCTTCAAGGAAAAACAGGAAAATTTGTCAACATCGCCAAAAACCGTTGTAACAAAATAGCCCTTGTTACCTATCATTATATAATCGAACACTGGTGATTGGACTTTATATTTTACGTATCCTATAACTTTGACTATACTGATTGGACGTTACATACTATTCTTTGAACTATTGTGATTTGACTTTATCATTTAATTTCAGAATCAGTATAGAATGCTTTCGTAAAGTAAATACCTTTATTTAATGCATATTCCATGTTAATTAAATCACAAATATTATGTGTCCATCAAAGACTATATTGCTTTAAAGGAAGGTCAGAGAGAGAGCCAATAGCTACCATGTTTACACATTTATGGGGTATATTGTTTTGAGGTGATGATCCTTTAATGACCGTAATTAAATCCTTGCTGGTCAGTATGTCTCCAATTTGGACACTATGATCCCGATTAGTACACAAATATCCTGAGGGGGTAAAGTTTGATGTAAACCAAACAATTACCTACATCAATCTGCTAATTGAAGTGAATTAGTCGTGTTCATGTAGATGACAGTAATTGGTCACGATACAGTGACCCTCCCCCTAGTAAATATCTGTTGTAACCTTGGTTGACCCTTAGTACACTGATTAAGGGCGGGTTCCTGACTAACCAGCTTGACGCCATCTTGGAGCATCATAGTAACAAGGTGGTGGCGCCCTCTTACGGGGCTTTTCAACAACCAATGAACACTTGTTTTACTTTGATAGTTGTTTTCCTCCAAAAGTATAAAACTTCCAACTTCTCGCAAGTTAGGTTAATTCCGACGCTCTCTCGAACTCTCAACATCTCTCTCTGACTTCCCCGAATTGGGACTGTGTATTTAGTTTGCTTTTTGTCGAATAAAACCACTATACGATCACTTAAGACTTTTACCTAACGTGTACACTTCTTACGTAAGATACGCGTGGTAGTGTTATACTGTGAACCAGTGAAATATGATTAATTCTACTTATTTGTTAATCAACTACACTGTATCTTACCAAAGACATTATTTCTGTTTCGGTCTTTTACTTGAGATATTTCATTTTTTTTTTCATATTTTACGACAATGGTATTTCTTTTACTTCTTTCATGCAACATTATTGCACTAAGTTATATCGATGTATTTTTTAAAGTAATTCCCTTTTTAATTGAATTCAAAGCGTTTTGTAAAACTGATGAAAAAGTTTTAAAAAGCTATGCCAGAGGCATATCAGCTGATGGAAAATCCCCTTAATATTTTTTGGTTGGGTAATGAATGGAACCTGTAAGGATTATTTACGATAAAATGTGTTTTCGCCTGACATTTTACGCCTGTTAAAGTTTTTCTGACATCTCAATTTCGTTTTAGTGATTACATGTATATCTTTCTAAAGACACTATGTATAAAGTTCCAACTGAAGTTTATCTTTCCATATCAACATTGTTGTAGGGGTTTTCCAAGTTTAGATAAATTATAACAAGTTTAATTTATAATATTTGTAATCACCCTTTTATTTCTATGGGATATTTTTTTCTTAAACGCGTCCATGATAATATATTCGTTTTATTTAGCTTTATATTGTTTAAATGGTTCTGCTACCTCTGTTTGTTCACAACATTTATTTGACTGTTGATCTTTTTCGCTAAATGGCATGTCCAAACTTCAACACATAAATATTTTGCTGACATTCATACCGTGTAATTTACATGTAGCTATATTAAGTAACAAAATGTAAATTCACTTACAATGCACTTTTTTCATATGTAAAAATACTTCCGTTTTTTATTATTGTACGTGTTAAATGTCAAATAGAAATTGAAAATAAACGATAATGTTGTTAGTTTTAATGATATTTTTTATCAATTAAAATCAACCTCCTGCCAGGTGATTACCGAAAATAAAAACGGGAAGAGCTTTGTCCTTGTTTCCTAATCGGTTCTAATTAAATAATATTTGTTCTTCTGTTGTGAAAAATACAATAAAGAACCACGCTTAAACTTGAAAAAAAAGTTAGAATAAAGTTGTTTTAAGTATTACAGAGACAATGAATAACAAAAGTTTAGAACAATTGTTTGACATGATATTTTCTAAAAATATTTTCGAACAGAAGATACTAGTATTACATTACATTCTAACAGGTAGTGAAACTCGTTCCGAATTTAATTATTACAACATAAATTACAAAATTATTTCATGACGTTGTAAACTGTTCCAAATCATAATGGGAGATGGGGTTTGTTTGTTAATAAATAAATTAAATAATGTTTGAACACCAACTTACATTCCAATTTTTCTTGCGACCAAACAAATGTCAAATCTGTAACTTTTAAGCAAACAAGTTTTCATACTGTGCCTTAATTGCTTAATGTCAAATTTTAACATGCATCGAACACTTTTAATTCATTCCGTCTACGTTTTAATATCTTCTATTTCGTGTTTAGCCAAGCGTTTGGCGTATTCTTCTACACAAGTCATAATATGTATAAAATTTTAATGCCAGATGAAAGATTGGGGTTCCCTAACTGTTGGACCTTTAAGAATAATTGATTTAGGTAATCATTATTTAAAATATTTACTTAACTAGCAATGCCGTGTCCAGCAGGACTATAGTTGAAGGGTGAAGAAGAACAAGACACGTTCGAAGACTACCTTTCAGATGCTCGATGTCGAGGAATTGAAAATGGTGGGGGTTTTTGGGAGGTTTTTTTTGGGGGGGGGGGGGGGGGGTTTGGGGGTGGTTGGTAATTAATAAGTATGGAAGCAATGGTTCATGATGTATAATTGTAAAAAGTACAAGGAGTAGACTTCAGCTTAAAGGTGTTTCCAAAATTCAAAGGCAATTTGCAAATATTATTACTGGTAACAAAACATGAGTTCACCATTTTGAACCATGGAAAAATAATATGGCTAACGTAACACGGTAGAAGGCGTATCGTTGCCGAAAGAACCTTAAAAACCTTAAGAATTTTTTTTTAATTAGTTATGTTTGGTCTGATCGGTACTGTATATTATCATTACAGTACTGAGAATGTATAAGAGGATGGGTATGTATGGTTACTCCTGTATTTGTCATAACTAACCTTTACAAACAGCAACAGGTATACATGTATGCCAACCAAGCGAATCAATATTGAGACATACTTAGAAATATGAAGTTTGCCAACCGAGATGCTGACATCTAAGCAAACACGTTTTAGCAATGTATACATGTCTGATGATTTCTCTAAGGCTTGTGTTCTTCTCAATGAAAAAAAAAAGAACGAGCTCCAGTCCTACTTCTGAATTGTCTATAGTTTATTATCTGCTGATAAAACTTAAAAAAAAAAACCCAGCTGTTATGCACACTGATGACGTCTTAAACTAGAATACTGACATTATAATTATTCAGATGAACAATGAACGATTTTTTTTTAAATCAACACCTATTTTATAAAAACTACACAAAGAAATAGTTTAAATATGTGATATGATAAAAGTCTTATTCAATGTGCTAAAAGGTTATTTTTCATTAATGAAAACACTTTTATATCTATAAATATCAACCGTATTGAAATAACTGTTTTGGATCTGCAAGATTAGTTTAGTGCGCATGTTCCAACATAATTCCGAATTTATTGAATATTGATAATCTGATAAAGTTGTTGCCTGTCTAGCTGATAGGATGAAACTTTGCCAGTATCAATCTCAGAATTATCCGATTTACCTCAATTTAATTGTTATGTATTTAGACAATTTTCTATAACATGTATCAGATATGTACACAACATTTCTCAACAACTATTAACCCAAGATTCAACATGTTATCTTGTACATGTCTACTCAATACACGAGAGGGCTCATATGCTAGGCTATTAAATAAAATATTGTTTTAATAAATTCACTTTTAACTAATGGTACTTTACTTTAAAACCATTCTCTACACAGATGCAGTTTCCTCTGTAGATAAATTATTTTTCATTGCTCTGTTTACTTAGTTGCCATTTGCTGACAAGGTCATCTTTGACGAATAACAGCCAGGAGTTGCTTATCTCATGAAAGTTCGGCAGATCAGCTGCAGCTGGGATTTTCAGCTCACTTAATTGAGCTGTGTGTTCTTACCTGATGCTTGTCAAATGAGGATATTATTATAAACGGATTTATTTTTATCAAAGAAAACTTTTTTAGAAGAGAATGATTTTGTGTTAACTGTCCTTTCATCGCCCTAACAAATATATAATTCGTCCGAGCAAATGACGTACATGTTCTTTATGCTTAGGCGATTTACAATAATTCAATAATTCCCGATCTTGCTTGCCAACTTTTAAATAAATGCCGTTTCTTAATTATGAAATATTTGATGTTAGAAATTAAAAAATAAATAAGTCTAGATGTATATCTTTGTGCGGCGTTGGCAGCCAGGGGATGTGAATCTTTAGAACTATGTAACTAGATTGTTTTCAGTTTCTATTCAGGACAACTCCCCATAATGGCATTCACCAATTACTAATCAAAACCTGTAACATTTTATACATTTTTTTTTTCTGAGATGTTGAACCTTTTTTATTTCGCCCATTTTTATTGATTTTTTTTAGTATTTAAAAATCCAAAAGCTATTTTCCTGCAAATGGTTGACATTTCGTATAGTGTGCATGTTGCAGAATAACTTATCAGTGTTTATCCTGTTCCATCCACTTAAATGTTTGCCATTTTATCTCCTGTCCGTAACTTGCAAATTCACTTAGCAAAGTCAACACAACACCCATGGTAGCAAGTCTCGCATTATTTTTAACATTAAGTGCCTACATATCACCTAACAATTTAGACAAGAAACTTCCTATCAACTAATGATGATCGTTAAAAACCTTTCATGTAAAAAAAGAGACAAAGATTACTTTACCCGAAACCGTTCCCTGATATCTTGACAGTAAAAATTTATATAAAATTACAATAAAGTGTAAAAAAAAAATCAACCAAGAAATATTCAGGTTTAATAGAGTAATGTATTGTTTTTCATGATTTTATATATATGAAAATGATGAAAAATATCCGCCTGGCGCAGCTTTCTCTTCAATAATATAGACTGCATTTTATCCTACATATAAAAAGAACAAAAATGTACTTAAAAATAATTCTTATAATGTATTTTTAAAGGACAGACTTGCGGAGGATCGGCAACCGTTAAGATGTTTAATAAAAGCGAAGGTGGAAAGGCCCAAAAGCAGATGTAGATACTCCCATTACTTTAGACTGGCATGGTTTTTATACCAAACTAATGAAAAGCAACCATATAAATGATGAATGTTAAACTGTAATAAAATTAATGTATGTCACCTTTTCGTTTGAATCAGACAAACTGTCCGCTTCTCTCATTTTGCAACTCCCCATCACCATTGTACTGTATAACACACAGACGATTAGTAGAAGCATATACTTCATCTGAAATAATAGCGTTTCTTGGGTAAGGTTGTTGTTTTAAATTTGGAATACAAGCGGTTTTTTTTTTCTGAATACAAATCCAGGAGTCTTAAAAACTAGGTTGGTAATACAATCAATAATCAGTACCATTTTAGAGATGTACCACTCTTATATTTAAAAAAAAATGGCACATGGGTTAATGTGTACGTATCTTTCACAAAATTTAAACATAACTCTTTAAAGCAAAAAGCGGAATTTAAAAAAAAAGATGTTCTTTACTGAATAGTATACAGTTTTCGTTTGTTACTTACTTTGATTTAAAAGTTGATGCATAATTTACAAGAAATTCATTTGATATCATAATATTCATCCTGTGTTTAAATAAAGACAAGAAAGAGTTGTTTTCAAAGTTATGGATTCATTCACTTTTAAATAATACACATACTGTTGTTTCATTAATATTCAAGGGTATCAATTTTCCTGGATAAAGTGAAAATCACAGTTTCAAAGATACGTAAATTCGTGGCCAATGACATCATCAGTACAAAATGTTAATAGAAATTGCATTTTAATGAACATTTAATTTCATGGATCAACTTAAAAACAAAATCCACGAAAATTGGTATTAAACGAAAATTGGTGAAACTACAGTAGTTGTATTCATCAAGCAAAGTTCAAACAAAGTTAAAATTATGATGACGAATTTGTTATTTTAATGAACCATGGTCAAAAGTGGGACCAGCAACAACAAACACAATATTAATTTTAATAAAGAATATGTCATTAAAAAAACACGTATAAATGATGTAAACATTTTCTTACCTTTGACGCTCTTTTCTATTTTCAAGACGAAATTAGCTGTTCTCGTTAGACAGTTAAGGCATAACATAAAAACTAGTGCATACTTACATCACTTTTATAACAATATGATGTTTATAAAGTCACGACCTTAACTTTTTTTAATTTGTTTTTTTATCGAGGTTAAGTTATTTTCACTATATACGTGTACATAGCCTGCCCAATATATGTATTTTAATAATGGTCTAACATGTTATTGAACTTCGTATATAGCACACTTATATCAATGTTATTTTTATAAAATCATGACCAACATTTTGTTCCCCTCTTTTGTCTCATCGAAAATAGTTTATTTGTGTCATACACACGTCCATTGTTTTTTTATTCAATATATGTAATATAATAATGGTCATACATTTTATTGAACTACGTGGTATATTTTCTCAGTCACGACAATAGCTATCATATGCCCTTAAATTGTCGTAGTTATTCTTAATGCAGTTTATATGTGGCACGCGTGTTCTCTCATAGCGTTTATAATTAATCTGAGCAACTGGTGTATTTTTTTTTCAAGTTTAATCTTCTCGAATTATTATTTTTATGTAAATTGCCCGATGAAAACACAGGCATCAGAATGTACCTGGCTTTTTACCTGTTGGTTGTTTATTTATCATATTCAAGGGAAAAATAATAATATTTCGTACGCTTGATGTCTGGTTTTTAAGATGTCAATTCATTAGCCAAGCACTGAACGTGAGAATGTATTAATAACTGTAACAAAGAAATGGGTTGACATGCTTGCTTGGGACAATGCGAAAATGGTTCTAATATTATAAACTATGCATTTGAAAAATAATATACCAACATACTCATTTTGTGTCATATATTTTGATTTTAGCTATTTTATCTTTAAAAATGTCTGGCATTTTTTTCTCAACACGAACCATTGCTGACATTTCTTATAAAGCTTCCTAATTTAATCATTGGATGTAGTAATATTTTCATGCTTATGTCTTTTCAATACGGTTAAGTAGTTTAAATTACATATAAATCTATACTGCTTTTTAAAGATTAAAATTTCTCTCTCTCTCTCTCTCTCTCTCTCTCTCTCTCTCTCTCTCTCTCTCTCTCTCTCTCTCTCTCTCTCTCTCTCTCTCTCTCTCTCTCTCGCTTTCTTTCTCGTAAATGAATATTCAAGTGTTCTTCATGTAGCGTATTCAAATATTTCCTTTGATTTTTTTTTTTATACCAAACCGCTCTATAAGTATATCCTTTATTGTTTTCTTGAATGCTAAACAAATCACAATACATCTATTCACAAATGTAGTAAAATACAGGCTAATGTCTTTTTGAAAATATACAGCAATATTTCAGCGTCCACGATTACTGCAGACAAATGTAGACAATATAATTATTGCGCATTTATGCTTACATTTAATTTGATG
This sequence comes from Magallana gigas, assembly GCF_963853765.1. Lineage (NCBI taxonomy): Eukaryota > Metazoa > Mollusca > Bivalvia > Ostreida > Ostreidae > Magallana > Magallana gigas. The sequence continues at coordinate 37,477,126 of NC_088853.1, read as the reverse complement.
TTGATTGGTACATGTATACAATATTTTTGTATTGTCGCTTTAAAGTCATTGTACATGCATGCGGTTGTCGCAGGGAATATGAATAATAAATGATACAGTCATAACTCATGCTATCTTTTGCGCTTCCGCAGCTTAAAATATAGTGCAAGGAACTTTTTCAAAGACAACTCTTCTATTTAAGATCGAATATTCATGATTTAATATATTTTTCAAAAGTTAATATCAAACTGTTTATTTAAGTTCGCCCGAATTATTTAATCTTAAAAAAGGAACATTCAAAATGTAAGATGACTTTTAATCGTATCCATATGCCAACGTAATTAGATTTGCGTGTATTATTAATCTACAGGAACAGAATAACAATGCAGAATAAAGTGAAAATAAACATCAAAGGTAAATCTTAATGAATATATTGCATGTACATTATCTTTCTTTATAACCAGTTTTCATGGCCATATCTTTTAACCTCCAGTTCCACTTTATACGATAATAACTTTTTCATTTTCAACAAAAAAATAAAATATTAGACAAATTGTATCATAATTATAGATTTAAAAAAAATAAAGCGTTAACAATGTTATAATCACGCTACTGTAAGCCAACTTTTAATTAATATTTTTCTTCGCAGAAATCAAATCGGTGAATATAATTGATATTTGAAATATAATTATTCTTTTAAGCATTTTTGTTATACTTTCATGTTAAATACTGAAATCTGATTGGTTAAGACGCAGTTAATAATATTTACTATTACCCTCAGCGTTAGCAACGCACTTGGCAACGGGTAACATTAAAAAATGTTACATGCGCGAAAATTATGCGCGTACGGTTCGCTGTAGAATTCACGTTATTCCTATATAAAAGCAGTAAAATTTTCTTAAAATTTAAAAAAAAGACATTCAGTATAACAAAATAAATAGTGCCTGTTTGGGAGGATAACAGTTGAAATTGACACCCCTCGAAAACCATTGTCAACCTCCGCTTCGCGTCGGTTGACAATGGTTTTCTCGGGGTGTCAATTTCAACTGTTACCCTCCCAAACAGGCACTATTTATATAATAGTACACTATACCAATAGATCCAGTCAGAGGCACTATGATAATTGTAAGTTGTCCAACTGTTTTTGTCAACGTGTGATCTAAAATATATTCATAATCATCTATACAGAATATTATTGTTCTCTAGAAAACGTAAGGACAATAGTGTCAGTAATGAGTGAGACTATTAATATTTGTCACTCAGATTTTGAAACCATTGTTACCCGGGTACACATTTCTATACCTGTGATTTTTTAAAGTCTTCAGCAGTGTTGATTATCATTAATTTATGAAAGTAATGTGTTGGACTATATTTTGTGTTATCAGTGTGATTTTGACAGGAAGGTTCGAATTACTTCACTGCCTATTTAGTATTTTATGCCCTAAGGTCAAGGCCAACCAAGCAAATCAATATTGAGGCACAATTAGAATATGAACTTTGTCAACGATGTTACTGACATCTGAGCAAACACGCTTTACAAGTATTAATTTCTGATGATCATTAAGACTTCTGTTTTTGTCAATAGAAAAAAAAAGTTCCAGTCTTAAAGGCTTTTTTGCGAAAACCTTCAACACATTCAAAGATCTCAATTTGTTTGTTTTGTTTTTGTTTTTGTTTTTGTTTTTTTGTTTTTGTTTTTTGGTGTTTTTTTTTGTTCTGGTTTTTTGTTGCTGCATTGTATAGTGTATACTCAATAATTATTTTGAATTAAGGATGGTTTATACAATTATGAATGTAAGGACATTTTTCTTACATTTCAGACTACCCAGGCATTGCCTTAACGATAGGTGCCTGTACTATCCAATAATGCTATATATTTCTGGAAGCCACATGCTTGTAGGGCTTAAGTAAAACTATTTGGCCTGCATAACGGTTTTTTTTTTTGTTTATTGATATCACAATTGGTGATCACTGAATCCACATGTTATTGGTGAAAAAAGCAATGCATTGCAAGTTCATCATGTCAGCAATAGCTGTTTGTTCGGTATTGCAATGGATATATAAAATTTCTAAGCTTGAAAACATGAATAATGTTTTTGTTTAAACTGCATTACTTAAATCCTTAAACTTCATTTATTGGCAACATTTTAGAGGCAGTGACTGCCTCTGCCCCCTTTGTACCAACACACTTTAAATGTTTAAAATGGAATGGTAGCGTACACACTTTGATATCAAATTAAAAAACGAAAACCAAACAAGAGGCACATGGCCACATCGCTCACATGAACAGCAGTTCCTTGTAACATTCTATTTCGTAGCATATGTTTTTTTTTTCTTTTTTAAACATTGAACCCCTTTATGTGGCCCTAGTATTGGTCCGAGGTTTATAGTTGGCTTTACAACACGAATCAAAAATTCAAATGACCTCGCATTATTACAAAACTGGGATAGTTAGACCTCTTACACATTGTTTGTTAATCTAATAAAAAAATCAGCTCCTGTCGCGTGCGGAAACGGCCCGAATTCAAAGGAAAATTCGGTAATTATTTTGCCTCAGCCATGTCAGTGAAATACTGTTATGACACCTGCACGCGTACGTACAATAAGTCCATAAATACCACAATTTGCAACTATATTGTTATATGCAATTTTAACATCACCATGTGACTGTATACTCAGTTCATTTCCCTATAAAATACGTAGTGATGCATTTGTAATAAAATGAATCATAACTCATCACGGTTACAAAAATCAAAGAAATTTCAAAGTTCATAAATAAATTATCTTCTTTCTGCTTTAAACACTCTTCAAGTTTGAAAAAAATAAATCCACACCACGTGCGTTGATCTGCCGTATCTATAATGCTCAAACAAACTAGCTGCGATCTTGGAACAGAATCACAAGATAAATTTATCGCTTATATTTATCTTGGAGACCGTGCCCGATAACAAATAAATTTATATATTAATTTTTATTTTTATCGGGCACGGTATCTAAATAAAATGTAAGCGATGAACTAAAATAATATTTAGTGAATTTTTTACACCTTATCGTATTCATACGTCATTTCTTATTTAAACAACATTATATACATATACAATGAGTTGTCAATAATCTGGGAGACACAGTTGGGGTTTTTGGTGCACAATTTAGTTGAATAAATGGAACAAAAGTCATGTAACCAGTTTTCCTATGTATTTGTATGTTAAACTTTTAACCCCGCCTGGGGCCCAAATTTTGGTCCGGGGGTCACGATTTTTACAATTTAGAATTTTCACTATATATACAAGCTTTTGTGTTAATATTGGCATTTCTGGTGCAGTGGTTCTTGAGAAGAAGCTTTTTAAAACATTTTCCTATGTATTTCTATGTTAAATTTGAACCCCGCCTGAGGCCCCAGTTTTAATCCAAGGGTCACGATTTTTACAATTTAGAATCTTCACTACATATACAAGCTTTTGTGTAAAAATTGGCATTTCTGGTGTGGCGGTTCTTGAGAAGAAGCTTTTTAAAACATTTTCCTATGTATTTCTATGTTAAATTTGAACCCCGCCCGAGGCCCCAGTTTTAATCCAAGGGTCACGATTTTTACAATTTAGAATCTCCACTATACATACAAGCTTTTGTGTAAAAATTTGCATTTCTGATGCAGCGGTTCTTGAGAAAAGGTTTTTAAAGACACGCTCCCTATACTCACTGTTTCGCTTTTCTAAAAGGGCTGTGCCCTTTATTTTAACAATTTTTAATCCCCTTCCCATAAGGATGCTTTGTTTAAATTTGTTAAATTTGGCCCAGTGAGAATAAGTCGAAAATGTGAAAATTTTACAGACGGACGGACGGATGGACGACGGACAACGGGTGATCAGAAAAGCTCACTTGAACCTTCGGTTGAGGTGAGCTAAAACGATTGCACCGGTGCATCGGCTGCTCGATGCCCTTTTACTTTTATGCAGCAGGTTTGCACGGATCTACTAAACTAACCATTTCGTTAAATAGGTATGCGAAGTATTACCATTTTTGGACTAATATAGTTTGTTTTCATAAAAGGAAGATTTTTGGTCACAATGACAAAAATCGGATATGTTATCGAACATTGCTGAGGATCGGTGATAGTTAAGATGTTTAAATGTATCAAAGTTAGAATAGTTAGAAAGCATGTTTTGATACTGCAATGACTCTAGACTTGCATTGATTTTACATGCTATAAATAATGAAATGCAACAGCAAAAATGATGAATGTCATTCTGTTCTAAAGTTTATATATATATATATATATATATATATATATATATATATATATATATATATATATATATATATATATATATATATATATATATATATATATATACAGTCATTTCATGCATATCTTTTACAATTAAATGCTATGGTATGGTATGCAATTTTAATGATATGCTAAGAGATGTGTATGGTATGCTATGAGATTTGTATGGTATGCTATGAGAAATTGAAATGAAGGGCTTAATGATATGGTATGCTATGCTATGCTATGGTATGCTATGAGATTTGAACAAAAACGCCTCAATACACAGAAGAGTTCACACATTTCGAAGTGAAATAATAAGAAGCCAAAGTTTACCACAAATCTATCATGTAAACATTTATTTTTTCCGATAAAAACATTTAAAACCGAGTTAAAATAATGTTGTATGCTATGCTATGGTATGCTATGGTATGATATGACGAATGCGATTCTATGAGATTGTGCGCTATGGTATGAGATTCCAATGATATGCTATGAGATTCCAATGCTATGCTATGAGATTTCAATGCTATGGTATGCTATGGTGTATGTTGTAAAAGATATGCTTGAACTGACTGTATATATATATATATCACCTTCTCGTCTGATTTATATAAATTGTCCTCTTCCCTATCTCCTCCGCTCTCCACCACCCTTGTACTGCATAACACACAGACAATCAGCAAAAGCATATATTTTATCTGAAATAATAGCGATTCCTAGGTAAAATTTTGTTTTTATATTTTAGATTCAAGCGTTCTTTTTTCTAAATACAAACGCTCCGGTAAATGTGCATGTATCTTTCACAAAATTTAAATTGTAATATTAGCTCGTCTGAAAAATATTGACCGGTTAATATTTACATTTTACGGTGTCTTTGCCTGTGATGACACAAGGTATCGATTTTGTACTATATAACCTATAACTTCAAATAAAGCCAAATTGAGGCATCAGCGGGGTTTGCTTATTTATATTCAAATATCTAATCGTACGATGGTATAAATATAAGTAATAAGGAATCATTCTTTGAATATTATGAGGTGATAATTTCGGTCGGGGCGTGATCAAGTATATCATTTGATCACAACATAAATTGCCAATTGTGTTGCTAACGCTGAGAGTAATTGAACGGATTATAAATTGCGTCCTAACCAATCAGATTCGGTTTTTAACATGAACGGATAATAAATGATAATATTAAATCGTTTTAGTCAAATGGAACACGGTCATGGTTTTTTTTATTTGTATACAGATAAAAAAAATGATGAAGTTTGCATTTATATTTAACTCTAGTTCAGACAGGTATACGTACAAGTTGTGATAGAGAGTTTGGATTAAAGCAGAGTTTTCTTTAATACAAAATACATTGTTATAGTTACAATGTATTGATTTAAACTGAAATGTTAGAAATCTCAGGGTATTTATTTAAAATACTAAATTGTATTTGAAATGTCCAAGTTTTATTTATACCTTTAGTGTTGAATTTTCAAGGATTAAAACTGAAAATTCCAATAATTTTGATAGACATTTCGACATAAATCTTGAAGCATTTATCTTTGAATTTGCAAACGCCAACGTTAGGGGGGAAACCGTGTCAGTAATACCCTATAGTACTGCTCAAAGTTCAAGTTTTTGATAAAAGTTTCTTAATATAACTTTGTCAAACAAAGACAGAGATTAACAGACAATTTGATAGCCTGGTAAACCCATTATACCTGGATTCTTTAAAACTATTGAAATGTATTTCCATCGTTGATGAAAATCTCAAAGAACGTCAAAGGTAAAAACATATATTTATTTTACAGGCTTTTAGATATAATTATACTGTTAACTGTTTAATCCCATTATATTAAAGCTGGGTATTAAATATTTGCTGATATTACGCCGAAGCGTTAGACTTCTCAACCGCTTTATTTCACTAATGCTGAATTTCCAATATTTTTTGAAGCTTTACTTTGTAGCTTTCCATTTTTAAGAATTTCTTTAAAGTAAAACGGGTCATTATCAAACTATGCAGCCTTTTGCGTCAGTGTCAATTTAAAGGGGGGGGGGGGATAATGTTCTGGGGAATATATACAGTACCATTGGATTTTAGAAACATAAACCTATATTGTTGAACAAATAAATTGACAATTTTACTGCTTAAAGTATTAAAAAAATATTATTTGTTATGAGATTTCAGTGAATTTATGTTGTCATTAAATTTTCAAACGTCTTTAACCTATTATATCTTCAATAATATAGTTGTTTTATTCCAGAAATCAACGTTAATTTTCAAAACAATATTCATATTTTAATTTCTGCTATGCTCCTTAACAAGTTCTCTTTTTAAAAAAATGAATTTGATGAGATATATGCTTGTACAAAAAATGTTGTCATTGGTGTTACAAGGCAAATTATATAATAAAGATATCTTAAAATACACCAAGTAAATAATATTGTACAACCGTTGGAATCCCCTAAATCATAGTGACATCATTCCCTACTACTAAAAAGATAAATGTATCAGTGATGACATCATTGTGATAGAAAATATGGCAGAAAATGTTAGTATGCTCAGAAAAATACAATGTAAACTGTGTCAGTGGGATAACGTGCTATCTAAGGTTTTCTATTATGAAAGAACAAAAAGGTTTTTCACATAAATGATGAATGTTTATTACAGTATAACATAAGCTATGTAGTTTTGTGTAGTATCTGTTCTCTTGGGTTATACTGCTACATTATCTATGGATACATCAGTGGTATAACGGTCAGTGGTGTAACCAAAAATTGTTGTTACACAACTGACAAAACTGTTACACCACATGACGTATTTGATTAAGGTCTTCCGTTTCCAACGGAAGACCTTATAGTTTTCGTACGATTTCTTCTTCTTATTATTTTTTTCCACAAATTTTGTGCACACGATATCTCGAAAACTATTCGACCGATTTCAATCATTTTTTCACAGAAGATGGGACTTGATGTAAACCTCATACATTTTTGAGATTTTTTTCTGTCGTCACTTCCGGTACCGATTTATCGGCCATTTTGCACATTTTCACGACCTATTTTGTGCAGAGCTGATCTCAGAAACTATCAGAGATATGACTATGAAATTTTCAGGATAGGTAGTCTATAGTTTGAAGTTGTGCACTATTATGTTGTTTTACGCCAGTGGCGCCATTTCTTGGAGCTCGCCTGGGCTCGAAAATTGAGTACGAATTTTCATTCAAAATTTTCATACGTTTTAATCTGTATCTTTTTATCAGTTGGTAGTTTGTTAAGACATATATAACAAAAGTAGTAGATAACTAGAGCAGAGCTCGTGGCAAAGCCACGAGTAGGTCTTCCGTTGTTGCTGCGAGTTGAAAATATATGTGATGTGGTGTCAAACGATTATAATTACTAAACTTTCAGTTCTGTTTTTGTTATAAAAACGTGTTGTGATTGAAAGCCTGCATATAAAACGTGTATTTAAAAAGAAAATAAGAAAATGTTTTAGTTTATGTAATCGTAACAAACATTATTTAAAAAATGAAATATTTTATGGCGAGTTAAATTTTCAGAGGGTAGCAAGCATTGTTGTAAACAGTATGTACTCATGGGTCATGTCAGGAATTGTGGTTTTCTTTTTTTTTTTAAACCGAACCCGTTTACAAAACACGTAACCTTTTCTCTAAGATAACTTCTTTATTTAAATATTTCTAAATTTTTGAAAACAATGTACAATTTAGAATTTTTGCGTGCTGAAAAAATGTACAGACCCTGAAACGTACTACTACACCAAAAAAGCGTGCGACTTACGTGCAAGAAACGTTTCGTGTTAACCGTTTCGTGTGAATCGTGAAGCGTTTCGTGTAAACCGTTTAGCGTTTCGGACAAAGCGTGCAGAGTTTCGGACAAAGCGTGTAAATCGTTTCGAGCAAAGCGTGCGAGAACCATGTAAAACGTTCATCAGATTTCATTCGGAACTCTCTGACAATTTGTTTCAAACTGGCGCCCGTGTTTTACATTACATGTACTTTAAACTGTTTGTAATTGGCAAAACTATTTTGTAGGTATTTTCATGGGAAAAAAATCTAGAGGAAATGATATACTTATCTTTTTACAAAATTGAATTTATTTTTAACAAACAAAAGAAAGGTATATGTATTAAAAGACGACTAGTTACAGAGTACATGTATATATAACGTTTTTATACGATGTTTCAGTACTGGTCCAGTCGTTTTACCGGTAACGAATATTTGCCAGTATCGAATAATTTTTAGAAAAATTACTAGTGGAAGACGAAGTTGAGGTTTTAAAAAATCCTAGCTAGGTAATTATAAAGAAGAAATAAATATTCTATCAGTGCGTGAAGTTGTTTGCCATTTGCACGATTATTCAAATTAAAAATGTGATCCAGATATGAGCTGCCGGAAGTTCAAAGCAGAAAAAACGAAAGTGTAAAAACAATTAAGCCTAACTATGAAAATAAGTTTTGTTATTGATCCCTATTTAGTGGATAATTAGTAAATATAATTCATTTTAAAAGATAATGCATCATATCAAATAATAATGGAGCTTTGAATGAAATTACGACTTCAAATAGAACCACGTGTAGTTTTCCTAGTTTCGGTTCATTGCGACAGAAGTATTATTTGGCTGCATATATTGATAGATATACGGGAAAAACATGGGAAAATGGCAACTACTTATCATCAATTACTATTATAAAGTGTTTTTATGAAAATTCAATATTATAAAGTAACGCGAATGAAAACTGTTTAAGTCCAGTTTTAATTTGACGGGAAAACGGTATGATAAAAATAACGATCATATTATTTGTTTAAATGACATATTCCCACAATTGTTTTTCCTTCTTCATTTATAAGTCCATTAACATGTACCTCTAGTATATTTTTGAAATTAATTCGCCTCAAAATATTACGTCAGAAGAGATAAAAGGCGCTTAATTCGATACTGGGAAACGAATTCTCAAAACAAGGAAAATGGAGGGGGTGTTGAAATTACTTCCTTTATATTTTCGGAAGTTTGATACTACAGTTTAGAAGGACAAAGAAACGCGATTTAAACATTAAATAAAAACATTTGGAATTCCGATAATAATAGTTGCATGCACGACGAAACCGCATACTGATTCGTTACCGGTAAAATGACTGTGCAATATTAAAATTCGCTATACATAAAAAATATTAAATACAATTAGCAAAACATGATTTCTGTTGGAACAAGCCTTAATCAACTTTAACTTACACGAGCATGTTTTGATAAGCATGTATTTTTTTTTATTATTTATTTACATCGACAACTCTTACTAAGACCATTCGGCTTTGTACAAGCGGCACACATAACCTCGGACATCGGGTGAGACCTGCACCTGGCTGAACCTGTCAATCAAACTCTGTGTATTTGTTTTCATTGGATGGTCAATCGTCTCTTTTTTTGTCAATAGCCAATGGAAAAATTAATGACTTCAATGTAATCGGAATCAGTATTTGATGAAGCACACAATTTAAATGATAGAAAATTTATTAATTATTTGAACAGAATTAAATGTAAACATAGAAAGAAAACATACTGATCTTTTCTATGAATTGCGGGAAGTAAGTTCTTTGGAATCTCGATTATAGATATTTTTACAAGTAATTATTTTAATTATTTAAACCACTGTTAACGGAAAACAAGAGGTCTTAAAAGTAATTAACGCACAGGGATTTGCCTACAATGTACACAGTCATGCAATCAATTATTATGGGAATCTTTACGTATGGTACTTAATTCAAATAGATCATGATAATCTATACACTGTACGCCGTTATACATGTACATGTAAGGAAAGCCGGTAATATATACGAAGATTGAGTCAAAAAATTAAATCATTTTTATTTCTTGTTCTTTTCAATACAATGTTAAATTACTTTGAAAAAGAAATCCGAAATAGTAATTACAACTTTCTTTTTTGTTTAATCATTTGAATTTTTTCTGAGGTGCATGGATATGTACAGAACATATTTATTTACGCGAATGATACGGCATAGGAAAAAAATTAACGGATGTTTGTATAACATTGTTTTCTAACGAATGTGACTAATTTAATTTTAAATATTTTTCAACATTATCAATGGAAATAATATCAGATTTATTTACTGTTTGTATTTTTACAGCGTATTCTCTGAAACCAATAAAAATACTAATATTAGAAGAAAAATCAAATCCCACAGAATACTGAAAACCCGATTTCAGTTTGTAATCATGCAGATTTTATTTTTGGTATTGACTATTGAGTTACGGTAACATTTTTTCTGGATGATTTTTTTTTATTTATTATTTTATGTAGTAAAAGCACCATTCCAATTGTTACTCAATTAACATAAAAATTGATGACCCGGGGCTATATATGCTGAGCTGTGTGCGCTGAAGCAACACAAGATTCTCGGTCGCACGTGGCGGTTGAATTAACACAGACCGACCGAATAAACAAACGGGTGGGAAAGTGAAACAAAATGTTACACATAAGAAGAAGCCACCAAAAATGATTTTCGACAGATCTTGATATCGTTTCGCAAATAAAAAAAAAAAAAAAAAAAATACAGCGCGAGCTCCTGTCAGCGGGGCGGGAGGAGGGGGGGGGGGGCAGCAATGAGTTCGCTTCCACAATGAAACGAACATGTAGAAAAACTACAGAAGTGATTAATATGTGACCGATAGAATCTAATCTAAAGTGTTTAAAACTCATGTGAATATTCTTTTAAATAATCATCGGATGCCTCAACTCAGGACATTCTTTTTTCGTGCTAGCACCTACCGCAAACATGTAACATGGAACTTTGATTATAATTTGATTTGATTTTTAAACTACCTTGTACGCTATCGTATACATCAATGCTTAATCAACTGTACAAGTAAAATAAATTTATCTTTTCACCTTAAACCAATATAATAGTTGAAAACATAATAAAATATAGTTGTGTCCGTGCAAAATATGAAACATGAACGCGTGATAAGGTACATGTAGAAGATCACGAACCGACCGCGGATCACTTGTCTACTCGCGCCGGATCTCCTCAGCCATGTGCGATGGATGATCATCATTTAAATGTTTAATATTTAGGGGTTGTTGTTGTTGATTTAAAGCATTATTTGTACAGTTTATAAAATATTTTACATAAACAAACCAACCATTAATTTATGTCTGACGGTGTTTCCGATTTGGAGTAATATCGTTCATTATTATTCATTTACACTCAAATTTAATTAAATAAATACAAAATGGACAAACTTTGATAACATAAAATTAAAACAGTTCTTGTATTTACGGCTATATTAACTCAAACACGTTCATATGCATGGAAGGGTGCGTCTCGGTGTGCGAATCTTGTGTATTAAATAACTGCTATGTAGTGCAGCCGTGGCTGAGATCCTCGGTCGTGGGCGAACGATAGATTACGTAAAGGTACAACGCACAAACCCGCACAGCTCAGAACCAAGGAAGCTTTGAAAAAATTGCAGTATAATGACCTTACTCTATCAAATAGAAGTTATTTATTTTAAACTTAAAAACCCACAATTGATCTATGTCTATTATTGCTTTAGATTGAAAATGACATTCCTTTATTAATTAACTGAACGATTTCTTAAATGACACCCAATCGTTTAATCCATAAAAAATATGTGTAATCAAAACTAAAACAATTCTTGAGTTTGCGGATAAATAAATCATATATGAGAGACGCAACTCTCGTGTATTAGATAACCGCTGACCGCTAGGTAGTCCAGCCGCGACCATGGTGACCGATTCTCTCGGCCGCGGGCGAGGGAGAGCTTACGTAATGGTACACACACACAGCTCTGATTCAAGGTAGATTTTAAATGCATGGAGTTAATAACTAAAATGTAATGCATAGATTTTTTTTCATTCCATATTTTGTGGTTTACTAGAAAAGAAAAACAATGATTTGTTTCCCAAATCCCGTTTTTAAGGATTGTGCATTATAAGAACTTAACAACAATGACTTAAACTCCTAAAATAAAGCACGTATTCTAAAAAAAAAAATTCTTATGGATTAATGCCGTTTGTATAAACCAGCATACTTTCTGCGGTAACTTTATGCCAGTTGTACGCGCAAAGACTTTCGTTAACCTGTCAAATGAAAACAGGTGCATGTTAACATGTAAAGCTTTTTACACTCATACTACACAAATCTCATACAAAATAACATTGTAACGACCTTTATGAGATCCCAACAAACAACTTTTCCAGCGACAGCCATATCAAAATCCTAACCGTTTTTGAGTTATTAAGCAAAATCTTTTAGGGGCCATTGGCCCTTAATTTAAGGGGCCAGCCCTTTTTTATTGGTGTCAAATGAAAGCCCTTGATATTTTGCACAACTTTTATTCTACATGTCTTAACAAAATGTTTTTCGTTTAAAAGATATAAAGGAAAACATGTCTAAATTTTTGCACTTTTTTTAATCCTGTTTTTTGACCCCCTACCTTTTCCTAAATAAAAAACGTAATCTAAAAACAAAAACAGATGTGCACAACTACAATGTCTCTGTTATTCAAATTCGTTGGATTCCCATTCCCTGCTATCATAGTCTCGGAGCCTTTGTCTGGAAACAAAAGGCCCTAAAACAAATTAAAAGGGGAATAACTCTTTAACGGAAAGGGAATTCTACATTTTATGAATTGCTAAAGATAGTGTTTTGTAAAGTACATTAGCCCTGAAAATTTGAGCAAAAACCGTTCAGAAATGAGCAAGATATGACGCCTCAAAGTTCGCGTCTAGGAAACAAAAAAAAAAAAAGAAAAATAAGAATAATCTTAATTTTTTTCCCGCACAATAATAGAAAGGTCTTCCGTTGGAAACGGAAGACCTTAATTAAACGTTCTTTCCAACAAAATCAAGAAAAAGGGGCTGGCCCCTTAAATTAGGGGCCAAGACACTCGTAAACTCTATTACAAATAACTTAAAAACGATCAAAATTTTGTAATGCAAGATAGAAGCAAAGTTGTTGATTGTAGCAATATTTATCAGGTAAAATCATTTTCACACCCATTTATGACGTAATTAGGGATTTTAAGGGACCAAAGTACTTAAACTTTGATGCAATATATCTTGAGAAGGAGACATATTTTGTTAGGCAATGTAGAAAAGAAAATGTTTGCATTGATGATTCTAATCGATTCCACTAATCAAAACTCTAAAGTCTGTCCCCATTAAGGATATAGAGGGCTGGCCCCTAAAATATTCAATCATTTGTATCTCAAAAATGAAGAACAATTTTAGATGGGTGTAAGAACAAAAAATGTTAGTATTCGTGAGAACTTTCGATTGAATTCAAGAAAAAGGGACTGGCCCCTTAAATGAGGGGCCAAGACACTCGTAAACTGTAATACAGATAACTTGAAAACAATCAAGATTTCAAATATCTTTGGTACCTAGCCTTTTCACAAAATTGATACCAGCGAGATTTTAGTCACTGTAAGTGATTGAGACACAAACTTTTATAAATGATAGACAATCGATTGAAGATATATTTAACGGGTTTTCTTTTGTCAACCGTCACTTCCGGTACTCACCAGAAGAGTTCAAACAATTTATTTTTTTCACAAGTTTAACTGATTATCTTTGGTGTTTCATCTTCCATGATTAACAGTGGTGTACACTAAAAAAATGTATAAAAAAAACCTAGCTTTTATTTTCATAAACCTCTTTTGTTCGTCCGTTTTTGGTCTCCAGAAAAAAAACCTAGATTCACCAAGATCGCAGATTTGGCAGAGAATATCGATATTTCATCGTATCATATAAAAACAAAATCGGGCGGAAGACCTAATCGTTACTCGTAACGAAATCTAGTTATTTTACTTTTTCTTCCATTTCATTTATATTTTGAGCATTTTGAACAATTGTTATTTATAAATTTCACAAGTTAGACACTGTCACAATAAAGAAAGTTTGACTATTCAAATGCAATTGTGTATTCTAAATCTTGAAAATAAGACCTGTTACACCATTGACATTATTTGTTACACCATTGACATTTTGTATGCTTTAATTATGTTTTACCCATTTAAAAAATTGGTTAAAAGATCAAAGTAAAAACAAATTTATTCTAATAAAGAAATGAAATTATCTACATTTTATTTTTATAAGAAAATAAATTTTTTTAATGACTTTTATGTATTATAAGATATGTTATTCAACTGACATTTCACATACCCTATTATGTTATACTAAAATCTTTCAAAAGCTCAAAGGTACATGTAACAAATGCTAGCTGAGCTTCAACAAACATATAGACAAAGAGGATGTATATGCATACAACGCATAGATTATTGGAGAAATTTCAATTTGATTGTCCAAAATGTATGATTGATATGAGTTGGTATAGTATTAACGATGTTGTTTGTGAGATTGATGAGCCAAAGAAAGTTCGAACTCGGTACAAGGTGGATAAAAGTGTGTGGATTCCAATAGTAAAAAATATCACATCAAAGAATGAGTGAATTCATGTAAAAAAAAAAAACTCCACATCTACATGCCATTTTTTCTGTCAATGGTGTAACATTGATCATAAGTGGTGTAACAGTGTGTCTATCTTCAGATCATGAAAGAATGAGGCTCGAAAACTTTTATTTAAGATCAAATTTATCATGTTTTAAGTACAAACAAAAGTAGAAATTAGTTTATTTTACAAAATTTAACACGCTTATCTCTTATATATTATCGCGAGGTCAGTGGTGCAACGTTTATGTCAGTGGTAAAACATACTAATCAGTGGTGTAGCATGTACATTTTTCTCCAAATAAAATTAACTGACAATATTACATGTATATTTGAAAACACCAGTGCATTTATAGTAATGTCTTTGTTATGTTCCTTTAAATGAACATTCCAGTTGTGTTCTTTTTAATGCTCAAATTAAAAATGCGTTGAATAACATCAAGACTTTGTCTCAAATGTTATGTTGGTCACTATGTAAATGTGTCAACTATTTTCTGTTATCTATTTCTGATAACTTTAAATGAAGTTTTGTGATATAAACTTTATGTCCATCATTTTAAAAGAATTATTTTATTTTATTTAAGAATTTTTTCCTATACTATACAGTATTCCTGTTACACAACTGACAACATTTTCACAGTTCATTAAATTTTAGTCTAATTATCAACCAAATGGTAGATTCCAATATTTGCAAATTTGTAGATGTTATACTTCATCGTTTGTTAAATGTGTTTTTTGCAATCAAAGTAATTTGTTCAGCAATAATTTTCTCATATTTTTCATTTTTCAAAATTTTGTATATTTTGATAGTGTCCAAAACATATTTTAGAAATGGGTTAGTTTTGTTTTTCTCTTCCTTTTTTAGAAGAGAAAGGGAAGTGTTTACAAATGCATCATATTTCCTTTAAAATTAGAAGAGGCTTTGATACTGAATATTTCATTTTCATTTTTGTTCGTTAAATATTGGAGTTACGACTCATTCTGCATCAACATGTAATGCAGATTAAAAACACAAGAAATATCAAACTGTGTGATTTATGTTATGTCTTTCATGTGAGTTATATGAGAACGTAGGCCTATCAATATGATATCACAAGTCATCGAATTATTTAACAGAAAGTTAACCAAGGAAACTATATCTATTAAATATACAAACGGTTGACAAAGGAATGCATGGATAGGTAAAGTGTTGGATTTTCTCTTCCTATTTAATATGTCAAATACAGCAATTCTAAAAATGTTTAAATCCAAGTCTAATAAATTGCATAGCGTTCTATACAATACATACTAGATTTGCTCAAAGTAATTAGAATCATCTTGTGTTTCTTGCAATTTTTTGTATGTCAGAGCTTCTAATGTCTGCTCTCTATCATAGTTTAATGTTGTGAAACATAGATATTTTACATGTAGAGTCAGGTAAAGGTATCAAAGGGGAACCCTGATAATCAAACATCCATGATAAGCCAAGTATGCTATTTGAGTTAACATTTGTTGTGAAAACCCTTGTAAAGATCAATGTTCACTTAGATAAAATTGAATTGCTCCAGCCTGGGAGGAAATTCTGGGTTAGACGACCTGTTTCAATTGATAAAAACCTTGCACTTTGTACTTGATATGATACCGAGAATGTGAGAACCAATGCAAACTGATCTTTACAAGTTCTTTTTTTTTACCACTTAATCGCCTGTATTTTGTATTGATATAAATAACCCAAAAAAAAAGACGCGTATAAAAAAAAATGCAATTCTGATGAAAAGAAATACACTGGTTCTATCTCCTATAATGTTCTTTACACTACGGCCAACGCAGTTTGCGTATTCCCCGCGAGTCCTCGTGGTGTGGAATTGATCGCGGTTAAGCACAGGTAAGTCAGGTAAAACCGCGCATCCTCGCGGTACAGCTGCTCACCTTGTCCACACCGTCGCAGTACTGTGAAACATGTCTCAGGTGAAATCTGTTCTTGTCTTTAACGCGAGTTACCTCTCCCAATTTCTTCTCATATGGGAAATATGATTGAGAGAATTAATGCATTTTAATTCATATTCCTTTATTTTATAAATGGAGTTGTTTGTTACAATCTATTATCATTTTAAAAAAATGGGGGAAATAAAAGGAACGTGTAATTATGTTAAATGCAGAATTTTGTATTATGTTTTGCATACTAGATAGCGTTACATATTTAATCTTGGCACATTCATCGCTGACAATTATCGGTTATCAAATAATTTAATTAATTGATAAACATTTCACCAAAATATCTTACTTAGCCTCGGGAAAGAGGATACTAATTGCCGTTTTATATACAATCTTTCATGATTAATTCTTACTTTCAAAACATACCTTACACATGGCTATTCTTTTAAATACATTTAAAGAATTCCTTCAATGAATAAAAAATATAAAATGTTTTAAAATATACTCGCTTAGCAAGGCTGCGCCCCGAATTCGATCCCCGTGATCGACAGTGGTTGTATGTGACATGGTATAGTAGTCGCCCGCTTGGACACGTGGGTTTTATCCGGGCTCTCATGCTTCCAGTTACATCAAGGACCCCTTCGCGCTAACATACGTGCCAAAGACATATATAAAAATAAGTTGTAGAACTTGTTTATCAATCGTTTAGAAAAAATAAGGTTCAGTTAGGTGAAGAAAATGTTAATCTTGAAATTTTGTGTATTTAAAAACTGACTTTCCTATTCGATTTGGCAAAAGTATGATGTTCAGTGGGTCGCCCAATATTCATGTTGATCGTTCAAAACCCGGGTTTAAAAAAATATATGATCATATATTCTGATGAATCCATCACATTTGTAATTTCGCAGTGTCATTCGACCAACAAAGGAAGGGAAATTGCTTAACATTACGTATACCGTATGTGTATTCAGAATTTGGGCGCTGCCACAGGGGTGGGTTACCTGCAGCAATTAGTGTGACTTGGGGTCCGCTGACTAGAAGTGTCTGTTCTTACAAACATCGAAATGTCCTTGATATAATAATTTAATTTCAAACAAACGAACATGTGTCTTTCAATTTAATTTAAAGAAATTTCTTTTGCGTATTTATAACACACTGTTTACAAAATACATCTATGAAATTACCTCATATTAATGATACCGGTATATTTTACACTCGAATAAAATTCAATTAACAGGCAGACTTAAACCAGGGTTAATCAGGCATGGAGATAGTAATTGAGAACACACAGTAAATTTTATATATACATCTTGTATTTGTACTTCTCTAAAAGGTAAAAATGTGACTGTTTGAATGAATGTAAATTCTAAATCATTTTAGGAATCATATGAGCATACGATTTATGGGTTATGTGCAGAAGTAACAAACTTCTTTACACCATGTGATACATTATTCATTCTTCTAGCGATACATGTTAAAAGTAAGAAATTTTTAATTTTCAAATAACTTAGAATTTTATATAGTTAGAGAGAGAGAGACAGAGAGAGAGAGAAAGGAGAGAGAGAGAGAGAGAGAGAGAGAGAGAGAGAGAGAGGAGCTCGGGTGCTGTCACAGACAGGAAGTGTTTTGTAATAGTTAAACATCCGTAAACACAGGGGTGACTGATTTTTAAAATACCTGTCTGAACAAGATATATGTGAGCCAATGCTCACTAGTGATACCCCCGCTCTGATGTGAATATGCAAAATAAGTAAAGTCAAAAGTTAACAGAAAGTTGGCGTCCGATTGGTATAAAAATATATCCCACGATAAGTCATACCCCAACAAATAGTGTGTTAAAATTTCAAGCATCTGCAATACATAGTGCTGAGAAATATGCGACAGAATTCGTTGTTACGGACAGACAGACGAACAGACAGATAGACAGACACACAAGGGTAAAACAGTATACCTCTTTATCTTCGGAGCTGGGGTATAATTATGCATAATTATATTATACTATAATATTTGTGTTTGAATATAGACGGTTTATCTGAGGAGTGTACGATAAATATTATCGCCTTCAAAAATAATATATCAAACACCTTTTTTATTTTATTTTTTTCTGAAAACGGCTACATTTTTTTCACACTTAACAGTTAACTCTTGTTGGCTCGAATTTTGAACGCTCGAATTGAAACTCCGGTCCCGATTTTTTTTTCCCATATAACTTAGAAAATTTACTCTCGATCTTTTGAAACCCCTGATCCCTCGATGCCAAACTGCAGTCCCGTTATTAACAATATTACGGTAAGTAAAGTAGCTATAGCAAAAAAATTTTTATTTTTTTTTATTGATCGTATACTATGAGGTTAAACTCTAATTTCTTGCAATGGTGTTTTCTTAGAAATACTGGACCAGAAATACAGAGCCAAGTCAGTGCAGTCATTCTTAAGGTGACTCAAATGTAACTAAAACGAAAGGAATAAAATAGTTCTGAATTTTTTTTTTTAATAAAATGATAGCTTTCAGTTTACTGAAAGTTTTTATATTGCGTTTTTGAATAAATACATTTGTTAAAGAGGTAGCATAATGCAAAATTAAACACTTCTTAACGATCTACGATCCTCAGCAATGTTCGACAATTTTAAATTAACTGCATTGTTTTTTTCCGTACAATAAACTGCTTTTTACATAGAGAAGTTAAATTAGTCTTGAAGTGTTTGATATTACTCTTAAACATGTAATGCAGTACTTGGCTTAGGGGCTGCACAGAGGCATACTACATAGAGGTAAAGAGGTTCGAGCCAACGTTGCACCGATACAACTTTTTTTCTAATTTGATCTTAACCTGTATACCTTTTTTATTCCAATATATTTGTTGTGGCCAAAATTGCAATAAGTTTGTAAAATGCATGGATATGTTAAAAAGTATTTTGTTTCATTTATAAAGTTTGAAGGGTATATTACGTGTTTAGAATTTAAAAAAAATACTTTGAGGCTGAGGATCGAAGAACATTAAGGTTTTCTCTTTTTTCATTAGAGATTTGTAGCAGAAAAGAAAATGGAACATTCAAACAAAGATGAAAACTCTCGTCATGATGAAAGTGATAATCTTGACACTTCTAGTGACGGACGTTGTCCATGTCAAAGTTGCAACTTACAGTAAGTATGTTTTATTTGTAAAAGCTAGTTTGTTACAAAGAAAATCAGGATTTATTGTAGTGTTAAAAATATGTATTAGAAAAGAAAGAAAAAAAAAGATTTTTAAGCAAGTCCTTAAAGGTGGCTTAAAGGAAGCGTAAAGGTTGCTTAAAGGATATACAATCTTTAAGCCACTTTTATTTCACATTTAAGCTGAGCTTGTTTAAACTTCTTTAAGTCACCTTTAAGCTATCTTTAAGCCACCTTTAAGCATCTTTAA
Source organism: Magallana gigas (assembly GCF_963853765.1). Taxonomy (NCBI): domain Eukaryota; kingdom Metazoa; phylum Mollusca; class Bivalvia; order Ostreida; family Ostreidae; genus Magallana; species Magallana gigas. Next base: position 37,457,068 of record NC_088853.1, on the reverse strand, counting down.
GTGGCATTTACGCTCCCTTTAAGTTGTCTTTACACCATCTTTAAGTTCCCTTTAAGTCAAGTTTGATCAAGCTGAATAATAAAAACATTTATTAAACGCAAACGCTCTTTTATAGGGATGGGAGGGGGTGATCCAAGTGTGATATAATTTTCAAGGAGGGGAGGGGGGTGTTCCAGGCGGTTTTAACTGTCGCTCCATTTAACACAGATCGCTATCATCAACACCGCTCCGATGGACAGATTGCAGTTACAAAATTCTTTATAATTTGTTTTTTTCAAATCATTGTAGGGTGTATCTAAATCTGTGCATGAAAGTATATTAAAGCATGTTTGTTTCCTATTATAAATTAATCGGTGAAACAAACTCTCTCTCTCTCTCCCTCTCTCTCTCTCTCTCTCTCTCTCTCTCTCTCTCTCTCTCTCTCTTAGTTTATCTGGTTATTAAAAAAAAAAAATAATGAACCAAAAATGCATCGGTTTAATGTATGTTCAATTTTAAGTATTTCAAGGTTCTAGAGAGAGAGATCTAGATCTGCTAGATACATGTTAAAGATGAAAAGACTCTCAACTGTCTTTGCTATATTGGGCAGGGTATTACTGCTTTGCTTGTCTAGATATAGTTGTGTTCGTTTGTGTACATCTAATGAGAGTCTATTGTTTGTCCAACTTAAGAAAACCCCTGGAACTAACACAGAATATACAAGATATACACATCATGTGTGTCGTGTGCCCAAGTGCAAGTCAGGGTTTCAAAAGGCGTTGGAATCTTATATAGTATATACATGTATACGATAAGTCTAGTGAATACAAGTTTGTTGACATTTGTAATTCATTTTCAAAGCATTAAACCCTAACTATGGGTTTTAAAAATGTGAAGTCTACAAATTAAAGATGCATGTATGTAAGAGTAAAATCTAGAGGCTAATTATTTACTGTACCTGTGATCATAAATTGGGTTAATTATTTAAATATATATACATGTATAAGGGTAAATATGTCACATACACGGCCTGGTACATCATACAATTGTATGTACAAGTATATGTATACAGCATTTGCAATTGCTACATGCAGTAAATACATCACCGGTATTTGGTAATATTGTTTGCTATAGAATTGATAGTCTAACAATCATGTATACAATTAAATATTTAAACATACTGGAACGGCGCCGTGATCATGAATACCGGGAAATCGCGTAGAAGTAATACCCTTATAGTTTCAATGCGTTTTATAAAAAAAAAATGATTTCATCTTCGTCCATGCATTTCATTTAGCTACAAATTAGATGAACATATACATGTAAGTATCTACTCGGTTTCAATTTATTACCTAAGTAGGCCTACTAGTAAGCCTAACGGTTTCTATTTAGGTATACTATTTTTTTTGCACTTAAGACCAAGTTCCGTATTTCATTCTAAATACATGCATACATGTTATTTATAAATTAGATATAATTGATTGTTACAAACTGGATGGAAGTCAACATGTTTTCAAATAAAAAATACACACTCGATACATTGATTCAATATCCACTAATATATCGGATATAAAAACCACTGAAAAGTGTAAGTTGCCGTGGCGCAGAGGGGGTGAGGTGATGCTGGTAAACGAAGGGTCCCAGGTTCAATCCTCCTATTGGCGTTTTTCATTTTATTTTCTAGAACAAAAACCGTTTTTAATACCCTTTCTATCATAAAGTTAATAAATTTTGTTGGTAAATTAAGCACAATATTGAATTTAAAGATGGTTTAATGGCTTTAAAGGTGGCTTAAAGATAGCTTAAAGGTTGCTTAAAGAAGTTTGAACATTAAGGACCTATAAGTTGTCCTTAAAGGTGGCTTTAAGATAGTCTTTAAGCCATCTTTACGCTTTCTTTAAGCCACCTTTAAGCAACTCAAATAGCTTAAAGGTGGCTTAAAGGTCGTCTTTAAGCTACCTTTAAGCTATATTTAAGGATAACTTAAAGATGGTCATTCATCCTGTGGATGTTACTTTGCATTAAGTAAACTTAAATGGTAACTTAAAAGTAATGGAATGCGATGGTATAGTGCATATTTCGTATTGAAAAAAAAAACGTATTCATTTTTTTTTTATTTGATGATTTTTAATTGATATGTAATATACTTTTAATAGCGAGCGAGCTCTACCGGCAAGGCGTGTGTGAATAGAAAATTCGGACTATTTGCACATTCATTCCACGGATTTTTTTGGCGTCAGTAAATCGGACCAGTAATGCCTTGTTTTTATCGTCCCAGTAGTTCCCTGTAATTATGGTTTCCCATTTCACACTCTCACGAGAACAAGATAAAAGACTATGTACATGCATTGTAAATATACTGCTGACACAACGCAAAATCCATTACATAAGACGAACGTCCTTTCGAGTGACGTCACAATGGATTTCTTACACATTGGTCCGACATAATTTTTCGGCGTCAGTAAATTTCGACCCACAATGCAATTCCTCAATGTCGGTCGATCTCACTAGACTGGATACCATCTCGCGAGAATCAAAGTAGAACTTTTGAGAAACAGATAAATTATGTAATTTCAAGAACATCATGCTTTTAAGTAAACAAAACAGTACGGCTCGCGTAGTTTTTTTGTTTTTAAGAGACAGACGACACTTGACTGAAGTGAACTCAGTGACGTCACAATAAGGGGACATTACTCTAAGAAGTAATTGTAAATCTGCGGAAATATAAATACAAAAATCTTCTCAAAATCTTGCAGAGCTAACGAATGGGGACATTTCTTCAAAGAGAGAAAACAGCTGTAACTTGCTCTCATTCGGATGAATGCTCACATTTATTTTATTCACTATATTTACGGTAATTTCCAGGAATGTTTTTTTAAAGGGGGCGCGGCAACATCATTCAAAAAATCTTCGCAAGCAAAAAGAAATTGAAATTCTCAAAATCAGGAAAATTCTAATCCGGGTGAAGAATTGGAGTACGTATTATGCATTTTGCTCTTTAGTATACACGTCCCTGATTTATTACATGCTCCCAGGGGATCCATTTTCCTTATATGATCAGCTAGAAAAAAATTATCCGTAAATTTGATTTTTTTTAAACGGGGGACTCTGTGATAAGTCAATTGTTTTTATGTAAGTTTAAGAAAAATGTCTGCTGCAAGAAAAGAGGAAATAAACTGTAATGTACATTATGTTAAACTCATTATTATTCAACACATATTATCCGAGATAAATTCTATCTATAAATGGATAATAAAATCTTATGAATAGTGAAAATTTGCTGTAAAAAATAGGCATGTTTATTTTTATTCAAATTCACTTACTTTAATTCGCTACTTTTATTTTTATTGTTTTATCATAATTCAATCATTATTTTATCACATGCTGCGCTTGACCCAACGGTCTCACCGTAATACATATTACAACAGAATAATACACGTTCATTTAATAAATGACATTAAACATTTTGAAAGAATAAAGTACCGTTGATCAGTTTTTTTCGCGCGTATCAAATTACTGCTCTGATCGCGACGAATTGTGAACAATTGTGCATACATTTTTCAGATGATGGCAATCACTTTTGACTTACGAACCTGGCCTTAAAAATAGCTTAGTTTTAATCGGTAAATAAATGTAGAAATATTCGTCCAGACAAAAAACATTTATTAAAAAACTTGTGAAGTTAAAAGAAGCGATTAAAAATAAAACACTTTTTTGATAAATCCCGCAAGCATCATTATACAATTAAGATAGACATAAAGCTGCCAGTCAATCGAATACATCGATGTGAGTGAAGCCCTTCTCCACACGTGGCCATGGGTTACATAGATATTTACCAGGTTAACAAAACATGTTTTTTAATGACTTACGAGCCTTATTCATTAAGTCAGTAGTAGGGACCAGCCTTTTGCAAAAAAAATTACGCGCAAATTTGCTATACATTTATCTATGGTCAGCAAAAAAAAATACTTAAGGATTACGTTTACTCAGGAGCGAAAAAAAATCCACTAATAGGAACGAAAAACTACTTATTCTACATTGTAGCCCCCCCCCCCTATTGTGGTGCTATTTTTCACTTTCAAATAACTAGGTCAATGACCTACTTTTTCTGCTAGTGACCTCTGAATGTTTTTTTAAAAAATTGTCAAAATTGTCCACTATTTTCAAGGTTTTCTTTATTTTGTAATTATTAGAAATAATAAAACAATTTATAGGAAATGATAAAATACGAATAGCTTTACTAATTTTATATTTGACTGAATCGTTTTCAGCTCATATTTTAAGTTTAATTTACTCCGAATTTCCTCTATCAATTTCCAAACTTGTACGCATTTTTGATCGAGTTTTACAAAAAACTGACTATTAGAAGCTCCAAACCATTGATTGCCTAAAACTGTTTTTGTTAATATGTCTGTATTATGTTGACTTTAACATTATATAAGGTCAATGATCAAAATTTCGACAAATTTTATCTGGAATCGATTTTATGTATTTTAAATATTTTTCCAATCGCGTGCCAGCCAGTGATATAAATTTACAGACGAGTAAATACAACCATAAAATATGTAAAATGATATGAACAATCAGTCCGAATTTTGGCATTCAGAAGTTCTATTCGCTTTTTGCTATTCACTCTTCGAAAACCAAATAGAATTCTCTGGTCGTTTCGGTATTCAAATTATCGTAAACATGCTAATAAACGTAAATTCAAAATGTCGTAATAACTTCCCTTTTTATTTGAAAAAAATAGTTTTAAAGTAAAGATTATTACTTGCTGACCTACCCTTAAAATTGACATAATGATCACGACCAGTAAGAGGCTTAGCTAGCCTGGCGAAAAATGCGACATTTCTTATAATACAGTTATAATGGGATTTCTTTCAAGGGGCTGGCTAACACCCTGTATCCCATATTTCGGCCTTCATATTTGGTGAGGATGGGGCCCCGGGACAGCCCTGTCCTTTGTTTTGATAGCAATTAATAGTGAATCGAAAATTAGTAATTTACACCTTATTTTACACGTCGCTTTGTAATTTGAAATTGATTTATATCATAGTTATGTCTAATTATTTCTTCACCTTTTGCTGAAATGCAAGATATTCATTCATATTTAACTTAAAGTATAAAATGAAAATATTTCTAAATAGGAAAGGTAAAGCATATGCTGATTGTATTTTTTTTTTCAGAGTATGTTTTTTGTTCAGTGGATGTCTAAAATTTGTTTCAACTGGTTAACATGTTTGGAAGACATGATCAGAACTCATTTCCGACATTGCGGAATAAAAAATGAACAAATTACATTAAGCATTTATTAGAATAGCCAGGGTCGATCTGAAAAGTTTTTGAAGAATTGTGCCTTATTTGCCTTTTTTTATATACGTAGGTCCAATTATACTCTCTATTCCCGGGCGACTCCCATAAACTACGATAGGATTTGCAGCCTAATGTATATTAATGCAAATATCCAAGAATTGTTTTGAAATCATTAACGTTCTTTTTCATGTATAATACGAAATTTCATGTTCTGACAGCCCCCTTACTTTTCCATTAAAATCGAAAGTGAAAATAGAAGGCACAGTTTCGCATCTAAAGTGTCATTTGTCAATGACATAGACAAAAGCCCCTTTATCCACAAAATATAAGAAATAAATTTTCTAGGAATTTTTAACACCTCATGTTTACTCCTTTTTATAAAATTTGACCGGGTCTTTCCTGCGAAACCATCCCATGCCACCACCCAAAATAAAATGTTTTGCAAATATCAAATGAATAATAATGGATAATTGTTTTGATATTGTATTATTTCCATAACTCACTCCGTTTTGGTTTGTGAAGTGTCCAAACCTCAAAGTTTGCATTTTTTACTCAATAACTGCATAAAAAATGACTCAAAATTCTTCATGTGACAATGTAAAAAAACCCGAGATTGATGATAAAAGAGCAACTATAAAACTTTAAACAAACTATTATGAGATTAATTTTTGCTAAAGATTGACAACAAAGGACATTCCGTATCTTACTGAACGTCTACTGTCCAAGTAAACAAAAAATATTACTTATTAAGTTTGTTACTGACTGTTTGCAGAAAGAACTATATATGATAAGAGTAAAATTTGGCCCCCATAATTCACCATTTTTTAAAGTGTTTCGGGTACAATAAAATGTTGTGTTATAATTTAGAAGAGTTGATTTAAATTATATTTTTCACATATTTGTTTGATTTATTTGCAGTCACTTGCAGTATATGACGTCAGAAGAGACGCTATTTCTATAATTCAATCAAAATCAGTCGAAAATTGACATTTTTCTCATCTTTTTACGAATGGGAAATATAGAGCGCATGCTTGAACCAGGACAAATTTTTTGTCACTTATTAGACTTGGCTAGATACATCTCTGATTAAAATATTTTGTTGGTTCAAGCATGCGCTCTATGTTTCCTGAAAGAAAAACTGCTTGAAAACAAGCTTTTTATGCTAAAATTGCAAAAATGGCAGTAAAAGGTTGTCTTTACATTGCCGTATTTCTAAATAGTGGGCACTTGAATCAAAATGAACATGAAGTAAAAACATCACATAGATATCTGTACAAAGAAAACAAAGAATTGCAGTAAAATAATGATATTCCTTTTAGGGGGCCATTTTAGGCCCATACCATATATAGTCCTTTGTGGAGTCGGTAAAGTCCATAGAAGGCGAGGCCTGTAAATTGTTTTTGTTTTATGTAATTTTTTTTGTTAGATTTTCTTTTTATTTGAGTTCGAAATGTGTAATGAAAATTTGATTAACATTTATTTTTGGTTTTCTTTATGTAAGTTTATTAGGATGTAAATATATATAAATGTAACCCATATCCTTACATACGACGTAACAAAGATGATTTATCGGTAAAAAATAAAGTAATGTACAGTTCATTTCCTGATTTCCATAATTAACCTTATATAAAGGAATGTCGGGCTAAAATAATATAGACATTCCGTAAATCAAAAAAGTCGACTGTTTTAGATCACTTGAAATTCAATGTGAGCTTTTCTGATCACCTGCTGTCCGTTGTCCGTCCGTCTGTAAAACTTTCACATTTTAACTTCTTCTCTAAACCCATTGGGCAAAATGTAACCAATCTTAGTACAAAGCATCCTTTTAGAAAGGGAATTGAAGTTGATAAAATAACGATTTTAACCTTTTTTTAAAAAGGAAAGAATTGCAAAACAGTGTGTATAGGATATGTGTCTTTAAAAATCTTTTTCCCAAGAACAACCGCATCAGAAACGCCAACATCACAACTTATATATATTTAGTGAATAATTCAAATTATAAAAATGGTGACCCTGGTACCAAAACTGGGGCTCAGGAGGGGTTCAAAGTTTAACATAGAAATACATAGGAACATTTTTAAAAAATATTCTTCTTAAAAAACACTGCGCCACAAATGCCAATATTTGCACCTAAACTTGTATGTATATTGAAGATTCTCAATAATAAAAATCGTGACATCGGACCAAAACTGAGGCCCCAGACAGGGTTCAAATTTCAAAACAGAAATACACAGGAAAAATTTTTAAATTGCTTTTTTTTTATTTGAGAACCACTAAACTAAAAATAACAATATTTACCTAAAAGCTAGTATATACAATGAAAATATGGTAGCCCAAGGAAAAAAATTTGGTCCAAAATGGTGTTCAACGTTTACAATATTTAGAAAATAGAAATAAAAATATTCTTCTCAAGAAAAACAATGCTTCATTTTGTAAGATTACTACGCAGGTATGATAAGGCAACTCTCAGCGATCAAATTCCTCTGATCGAAATGACGTCACAATAAGCAGCATGATGTCATATTTTACTCAGAAACATGTCGATTTTACCTTTATCTCTGGTTTAAATTATAAAAACTACAGGCATAAAATATCACTAAAAACTCTTCTAACTGAATATATCTTTGATTTTTCTCTATTACGTATAATTATCATTGATGACGTCACAAGCATGTTTAATAGAGAAGATCATGTCGGGAGACAAATCATCGGAATGCAGTGTAAACAATGCCGAAATAAGACTTATTTAATACAGATACCTAAGATTTAGATGTGTGTCAGTTAGGATATAATCAGGATAATACAGGCATGGATATTTTGTTTAATCAGCGAGTGTTATAAGGTAAGCAGATCGACATTTATATGGCTTGACCAGCCTTTCCTCTGTCAGTGTGTACAAAAAAATGCAAAAGTGTAACACTACCCCGGATATTATGAAAGATGACTTTGTTAAATATCAACTGTGTAAGACCTAAACTACTTGAAAAGTGCTGCTAGAATCCTGTGAATTGTTGTTTTAAATGAAAAATACGTAATATTTTCAATGAAATTATAGAAGTTGAGAGGGTTTCCAATAAATATTTACAATATTTATTTTATGCGATTAACAATAGGATTCTAGCAGTAATACTAATAAACCTGAACTAATTGCCGATCGAATTATTGTAACAAACAGACAAATGAACTTCGGGGTAGTGTTACACTTTTTGATTTTTTGTTAAGGTAAAAAATTGATCTATTTATAACTGTCACGTTATACCATGGCACGGCAGCTTCAAAGATCCAGTCTATTCCGAAGTAGAAAAATAATATCTTCGTGAACACATTCACTTGGTATTAATATACCGCACTGTTTTCATAAAAATAAACAGTTTTCAAATAGATCATAATTTTGACGGTCATTAAACTAAAAGTTGCCTTAACCTACCCGCGTATGCAAGCATCCTTAAATAATGTAAATTCTAAATCAATAAAGCTGTGACCATGACCGGGGCCCCAGGAGGATTTTGTTTTTTCAAACTTAACAAGGGAATATATATTATGAAAAATGTTAAAACAAATTATGTCCAAGAACTTCAAAGCTACAGTTTGTGAGATTACTATACCGGAATCCTAAGAAAGTGTATATTCGTATATGTTAAAGCCAACCATTAGGCCATTATAATGGTGCACAAAGAAAGGGATTCCAATATAAAAAAAGAAAGTATAGCGTATGCTACGAAATATAATGTTACAAGGAACTGTTGTTCAGTTGAACGATGTGACCAATGAGCCTCTTGTTTTCTAGAAAGCGCTAAAACGTCATATATGCAATACTAGATCAGTAAACATTATTCCTCCTAAAATTGAAATAACAAGACACAGATAAGAGATAACAAGATTAAAGGACAGGTGACACAATCACAAAAACATTGACCAACAAGTTGAATTGTGAGTGGGATACAATTTCTCCCAAATTTTCCTTACTACTCCCATCTGTTTCACAGCTATTGCTGAATTACTGAGCTGATAAGACGCGTGACCTCAATATGCATATCTGAAGCCTCTAAGATCGGAAACCTTCGGTGCGACGTAATAGCCGACACACTGCCCATTCGCTGTATCTTTCAACCATAGGGATTTCTAAATTGCTCTTATCTAAAATCTGAAGTCATTAACTTTTGCTAACTTCTATTAAAAGTTTGAGAACCCAGTACATAAACAAAGTTATTCTATGCTTAGAAACCTCATTTCTGTTTCCTCAGCAATTATGAATAAGAATAAAAATTGTGACCTGTACTGTTTACTTTTCATTGATCTATATACTTCATGCTGGAAAAAATATGTAAGATGTTGGATTTTTAAAAGATAAAAAATCATCAAAAACATGGATGCATTGCATAGTAAAAGATAATGTATAGAGACTTTTCGTAACCAGGAATTTCACTGGATCTTTAACCCTAAATTAACCCTAATTAAATTAATTAAACTTAATAAAGGATTTTTTGAATTAAGAAGTATTACCAGAAATCCTGGTACCTGTAAGCAAATATGTTTGTAAATTTCTTTAGTTCCACAAAATCAGGGGTCTACCTTAATCTCAATACTAATAACCGAACCATCTTTTAATTTCATTTTTAGTATGGTATTTGATCATGTTTGTTTATTAAAATTTAATTAAAAGAACTATCAATTTTCATAATCAGTAAAGACTGAAACAGTAGTTTTTTAACTTAGTATTCAGGTTTTAAAAACGTATTAATCTCAGACTCCTTGAATTTTATCCAAATGTAATTTGATCTTTCTTTAAATAGTTTTTAAGATCATTTTTTGGTAGTACTTCTGAGTTGTGCAAAATTTATTCTCTATTGATCAAACTTAAACAAAAAGCCCAAAAACGAGCTGTTATGAACACTGATGACTTCTTATATACTGACATCAGATTCAGATGGACAATGAATTATTTTTTTACAGCAACACCAACTGTTACAAATAGTACACAAAAAAGGATTTCTATGTAAGATAATAAAAATCTAACTCATCGTGCTCCCAGTTGAGTTTTTTTTTAAGAAAAAAATATTTAGATTAATATCAACTCATTCAAAGCAATGTTTTGGATCTGCATGATTGAATTAATATGCATATTCAAACAATATATTTCAAACTTTACTGAATACTGACAATCTGAACAAGTGCTTGCCTGTCTGGCTGATAATCTGCTATAAATGATTATCTATCACAGAATCTTCAGATTCATTCTAATTCAATTACTTTTTTTCAATTTGTATTACCACTATCTTATTTACACAACATTTCTCAAAAACTCAATTAAACAATAATACAACATGTTATCTTGTACATTCTATAATCTTACTACTTTGTTTTCAGGAGAGGGTTCATACACTAAACTTTTCAATAAAATATGCTTTTAATAAATTCACTTTAATCTGAAAGTGCTTTATTTCAAAAGCATCATTTGCAACACAAATACACTATCCTGTACGTGTAAATAAATCCTCGTCCATTGCTCTGTTTACTATGTAGCCGATAACTGACTATGTCATCTATGACGAATAACGCACAGGGGTTTCTTATCTCATTAAAGATCGGCAAGACTCGGAGACCTGTTGCAGCTGGGATTTTCAGCACACTTAATTGAGCTGTGTGTTCTTATCTGATGCTAGTCAAATGGAAAATTGTTATAAACTGATTTATATTTATCAAAGAAAATGTTTTTAGAAGAAAATGATTTTGTGTCACCTGTCCTTTAACTCAGTAATACCAAGCTCCATTGGATTAAACATAGACTAAGAAAACTTCTCGCTTTGATTTCTTGTGAATCGAGATGGGAAAAATAATAACAGACCAGACCGAAATTCAAATCCGGGCCCACTGAATCTCTAGTTAGGTGCGTTACCAACTGAACTATCTGGCTCCGGTATTCGAACCGGTCTGACCGTAACACCCCCGCCCCCTTTTAGATGATCTTTGCCCTCGAAATCAGCAAAGACACCTAATATAACGGGTTGAGAAAATAATGACGAATCCGGAGTCCCTGAATCTTTAACCAAGTGCTCTACTTACTGAGCTTTTTGGCGTCGGTTTCCCAACTTTTCTGACCGTCACACTTGCAATCTTGCAATCATGTTTTTATTTATTTTTTTGTAGAAATATCAGATACACAGAGAAGTGCAGCCAATTTCTAGGTTAATGAAATATATAAACTAACCAAAAGAAATAAAACAGCTGTGTACATGTATTTTTGTTTATTTTTTTATGTAGAATGTTGTAAGCTTTCATTAAACTGGACTTGTTTTATATTACATTTTTGATTCAATACATTTGTTAAACAGGGAGCATAACACAACGTTTAAAATAGAAAATGGTTAAGAGTTTTCAGTTAGTAGTTTTCATTAATGGTGTTTTTATTTATTATAGAGATTTGTGCAAGGAAAAATTTGAATATCTAAAAAAAGATGACATAGATGATCCTCACACCTCTAGTGACGAACTAAGAAACAGTTGTAACTTACAGTACATGTATGTATGTTTTACTTGTAAAGAACTAATTTGTTAAAAACAAATCAGGTTTTATTGATACAACATAAGTGCTTTCTTTTTTTTTTAATAGCATATGACGCGCCCTGCTATTATTTAACTACAGAAAAATAAGGAGATGTGATGTTATGGCGTATATCTCCTTCTCAAATATATGTGTACTTGTATTTTAATTTTCAAATTTGATTATTTTTAGTGACATGTAATAAACTTTTCAGGTAATAGAAAAATACATGCTCATTCCGTGAACGTCTTTTAGAATGTGTTATAAGAATAAAAGTATATGCCACCAAATTTGAATTTAAAAAAAATCCAAAAAAAAAAAAAAAATGACTGATTTTTTTTAGTGTGTAAACCTTTAAAACATGTAATCTGAAAATGTTTAGTCCAAAGTCGAAGTTGTTTTGCATTTAATTTTTTTTTTTATTTTACCTTTATTCTACCATATTTTTAAAATCAAATAGTAAATCAATACCATTTAGGAGGATAAAAACTAAAAAACTAAAAACGTAAGACAATGTTCGATGAAAATAGTGACTGTAACAGAAAATGATAAAGTATTCTGGTTAAGTATCACTTTTGTTAAAGTTAATGAATCCTTTAAATTGGGATAAAATGAGTTATATTTTTTTTAAACAAAAGTACCAAACGCTGCTTGTGGGAGCTATTAACTCAACTTATGTTCTTAGTCTATAATTTTGTAATTCATTCTAATATTATGTATGGATGCAGCAATATTTAGGCGTCTTTATAACATTTATTAACGATGTTAATTATTATATTTGATACGTTTTGCAGATGAGCTAATTAAATTGCACCGGTTACTATGATATATGAAAGTAAACGATACTGTTAAAATTTTGTTTATCAAAGATATTTTTAAAACATTTATGAAAATCATCATAACAAGGCACATTTTCACCCCCCCCCCCCTATTTTAACAAATATTTAAGGTAAATCCTTAGGTTTTAATGGGTACCTATATTCTTTACCAATATTACGTTACTTTAAACTAAGCTTTAAAACTGCCGAACGTTAGATGATGGTTATTTATATGAATTGATTTTGTAAGTCTAGCAGCATCTGTGTAAAGAAAACATGCAGTTTATTGCTGTTTTTATACAATTCACCCAATGTCACGATACAATCCATGATAACTATCAACACGAAGGCTAATATATAGAGGTATTGATCCAACTTTCATAGAACGTTGAAATATGAACCGCCTTAATTGAAAATGAAAGGAAAATACATGCAATGGTTTGTGATATTATTATACTGATACATGTATAAATCACTGTGTACAAACATTCGTTAAATCTGGATTTAATTCGTGCAAGATCGCTGGAACAGACAGCTGGGCATAACATTACAAGGAGATGCGGTCGAAAACGAATTAAACAACTTGATATTTCGACAAATAATAGTATGTATAAGCTACTTCTGTAACCCAGAAACTTCGTGGAATTGTAATCTTTAAGAAATACACGTATTCAGAGTACTAAAAGCAGATTCAGTTTTACATGTGCAATTGGTTTTAAAAAAAAATATTTAATTATCTATAATTAAAACTAATATAGAGATCGTACGTATAGTGATGCAAGCGTTTTACTGAGTTTCGTTTCAGAGTTCGACAATTAAACGACATATTTAATGACATTACGATTTAAAACGCATTTACTGGATCTGCAGTAGTTATAGATAAAGAAAGGATGAAACGAGGAATATATAAGCACACTGCATAATAATATGAAACATTCCTCTGGTTTTACATGCATCAAAATTAGGTTTATTAAGAAAATATCGGTAGTTTGCGATAATATGCATATTAAATGATATATATTAAAAGGTACATATTAATAAAAAAAAACATCGGAAATACGTACATGTATACTTTCTTAACTAAATGGATTCGTGGTTGTCAGCTGCAGAGAATACTATTGTCCTCGGACATTTTCCAAAAATGCATTCACAGTGGTTACCTGTTATGTTTTGTTTTAAATTAACTAAAACATGTTTAAAAAAGAGAAACAAAAACGGTAAAGGTAGTGGTTTATAGTCTTGCTTGCAAAGTAAATTGCCTCGCACGACTTTTACATATTAACCCTTCGCAAGACCAGTACAACACATAACATTTTCAACTCCTTGGGGAGCATACAAAAAGAGCTGCCAAATTACGGCGCTAATGCTTTACATTCACATTACCAGCTCGACACACGTGGGAATGCACTATTAGAGTAGAGTAACTTGCCCAGGTGGCAGGGGATAGTTTCGAACGAAAGACCCGGTAACATTTTTGAAATAAAGGGGGAACCTGAGGTTTGGCTGGTGATTTGAGGTGTATGAATTGCTAGAATATTTATTGCATTCATTTTGTGGATATAGAAGCGCATGTCAATTCCATTGATATATGACACTTTAATGTTGGTAGCACTTTACATCAGATATGGAATGAAAATACGAAACTGTGGCCAACATTTTCACTTTCGGTTTTGTGCTTGAAAAGTAGGGTAGGTTCAGAACACGAAATGTCACTCGAAAAGAAGGTGATTGACCCCCTATCAATTGGTGATTATTTGCATTGGTATACATTAAGCTACCAATCCTATGGTAGTTTATGGCAGTTGCTCAGGAGTGGAGCGTGGTGCTGGACCCGTGAAAATGTGAAAAAAGAAAAAAAATTCAGAAATGTTTTAAACTGTCCCTGGCTATTCTATATAGTTCTATCTGTAAGTTGAACTTGTTTTACTCCTAAATGTTTAAAAATTCTCAAGAGTGTGGACCATGTGTCCCCTGCATGCAAACCAATTTTAGCAAATTAAAAAATCCACTGAAAAATTAAATCACATAGATGAGCACCATATGCCTCACATTTCCTTGACCAAAAAAAAACTATCCCCTGCCACCCCCAGGTTGCAATGTTACTGCGATAGCGACGGACCAGACTCGAGCCCGGAACTACGTGTCCAAATCGGTCGACGCTATCAAATGCACCAACGCATCACCTAAGAGTATCATTGTTGTACAGCAAAAGGCAACAAAGTTCGTCTGAACTAAAATTTACGGTAAAAAAAAATAACGTCGTGTTTTTCGTTGGTTTCTTTCAATATCTGTTTTTCAAAAATATTTTGTTAAGACATGTAAAGTTAGAACACTTAATAAAATAAAATGGTGTCGTTTGTCATCAATACAAAAGGGTCTGATATTTCAAATTAGGAGCGAGATGGTTCTAAAGCCTTCACATAATAACTTTTAACTATCAACTGTGGAATAATTCGTAATACGTTTTTGAAGCAATTATGTTAAGTGTAACGTTATCAATCATATATAAGACAATTTTTTACTACTTGGCTACGTAATAAAGGATTTTAAAGGCCATGAAGTCAGACATTTTTATATTTGATAACTTAGAATTGAGGCAAATTTGATAATCAGTTTTATAAAAAAAAAATATCCTTAACAGAATGTGCTTATCAATGTACAGCTATATATGTTCATAACAGGTCCCTTAAAGATGTGAAAACGTCAGCCTATACATGGTTATTTTCAAGATGTATCAAGATCGGTATATAATTTAAACAAACTAATTGAATAAACTAGTTAAATAAATTTACAAAAGTTTTCTTTTGACATACAGAAAAAAGGTTCTTGTTTATCAAAGAAGGGATCAAAAGAGCCCCGAAGCCTTAGATAACAACGTTTAACTGTGAAATACTCGGTAGAACGTTATAGGCGCAATTATGTTCATCATAATAGTTTTCACATATACATGAACTTTGTTGCGTAACTATTATTACTATTGTTATCATCATCAATGCCCCAAATTAAAGGATCATTTTGAAAAGCAATATTAAACAAGTGTTCCAAAAATGTGCTTCACTATATACAACCATAATTTATTTGTTATCCGTTCCCGTAAAGGTGTAAAGGGTGTATATTTAAAATTATCTTTCACCGATATCTCAAGAACGTTAATGCATTTTTAATAACATTTTGCATAAATTATTTAAAAATCAAAATGTCTAATATCTAATATGAAGGAATAGGTGATGGCTCCTCAAATTTGGGTCAACATTCTTCTACAAATAGCTTTTCTAGATCATATTCACATTAAACGTTATGATTCGTTGATAAAGATCAGAGGAAATGTCAATTTAATTTCTAAAATCCCGATCAAAGATATCCTTGTTGCCCGCAACGAGTTTGTGTTTAGTTCTTTTATTTTGTTGTAGTTATAAAGTAGAAATCAATGTTCTTTCTTGAGTCACCATGTAACTGTGATTGATGTATTCTCAACATATTAGGATAGACTAGGTAACCTCTTCTTGGTCATTTTATTACTTTGCTTATTTCACTTTTGAAGATTGCTGGTACGAATTTATAATAAAACCTTATAACGAAATCAAACCACAAATGAGAAGAAAAAAAATAAACACACTTCACAAAATCAGTCATTTTACGACTTGTCATATGCATATCCTGTTTGGTTAAACTTGATAAACCATGAATCTATTAAAAGTCCGATCGGGAATATTGACTTTTTATCATTTAAACATTTGCAAAAATCACTTATTTTAGTTTGCCACTTAATTTATATTCATATATTCAAATTAATCAAAACGATTTATTTCAGAAGACAATATATATATATATATATATATATATATATATATATATATATATATATATATATATATATATATATATATATATATATATATATATATATATATATATTACATTGTAGAAGCGACAAGGACAGTTGCAAATCTATTCAAGAAGAAATAAAGGCTTGTTACCAGTTTATTCAGACTTTCATCGACGATGAAAATTTTGTCAAACATGTCATAAAAAAATCATCTGAACTAATGAACATTGAAGAAACAGTTGATCACCATTTACTAGATTTGGAAAGGACAGATTGTTCCATTGTTTTCGCTGGCAAGTTTGAAATAAATTTTGAAAAATAAGAATAAAACATGAATTAAACATGATTTTTCATGTTAAATTAAGGAAAGTAAAACTCGTTTAGTACGAACACGAATAAAGCAAATTTTCGGATAGCGAGGACTTTTTGGGTCCTCGGTAAAATTCTCAAGAAATCTTTGCAAAATTCTACGGTTATAACTAATTCGGATATAACAAATATACGGATAAAGCAAACTGATTTTGAGTCCCATAGAGGTGAATGATAACGAAATTCCACACTTTTATATCGAAATTGTTTACAGTTAAAAAAAAGTGCGCATGAGAATTTAACATAATAGTTTGAAGGTATTTATTTTCGCAAACATTGTTCAATTCACAGTCCGATTTGTAAAGGTAGCAAAAAAATGTGTTTTTCTTCCTAAGCATCAATTAGATCAATTAGCAGTAATTGCAGTCTAGTTAAAGAAAACATATATATAACGAAATCGCTATAGTTATTATTACGAATTTGTTATATAGATATAACGAATTACGGATATACCGAAGTAAATCTATTGGTCCGTTGGACTTCGCTTTAACCGAGTTTTACTGTATATGAAATGTTATTACCAATATAGTTTTACTAATATACATGTATATATATATATATATATATATATATATATATATATATATATATATATATATATATATATATATATATATATATATATATATATATGTTGGTTGTGTATATAGGAGAGACGAGCAGCGGAAAGTCGAGTATTATCAATGCGATTATCGGAGAAAAGATACTACCTACAGGTATCATGGCAACAACAACAAGAGTGTGTAGAGTCAGGTACTCTAAAGAGCTGAACATCTCATTAATTGATGATAGTAACAAAATATACAAAGAATATACAACACTTGAAAGCACCAAGGACATGGCTGAAAAATTGACAAATATTGCACAAACAAACAACCTAAACATTACTTACGTTGATATTTCTATGCCAGTTCCTTTCCAGGAGGTAATATATTTATATTTTTATTTTTAGATTACAATTTATCAAGTGCTTTTCTCCATATGCATATCATGCAAACATACTGGTTAGCCAGCCTCTATATCTTTCTGTACTTAGATCTCAGCAAAACATATTTCTTTTTAGTCATGTAACATTTAAATTGTTAGATTTGCTGGATATTATATCATTTGGATGAAATAGATACGGTAGATATTAGAAAGATATTCTTGGCCGTAATTTATAATTGAATGATGCACTACTAATATCATAAATTATACTTAATGTTGTAGGTTTTTTTTTCATTCACACATATCAAATTAGCATAATTTCAATCATAAAAAAACAAGCCAATAATTTCTGATTCATGCGTGACATTTTTGTACCTTGCTAATTTTCTTTTCATAATAAAAACATGCTGATGTAAAATCAAACTACACTTTGTAAAGAAAAAAAAGATCAGATGATATTGTCTTGGTCTCAAACTGAACGCACTTTGATAGTCTTTTTCTAAAGTGACTGATTTGGTTAAATTTTACGTCTTTGGATTTTTTGCATTGAAATGTTTTATTACAGTGTGTATATAACTAATTGTAAAAACAAACCAACAATATTACATATATAAAAGAACACCCATATTAAACTGAACAATGGAGATACATTCTACATTGTTTATGTAATGTTTCTTTTTAAATGCGTAAAACTACTGATGATTCTTAAGCATATGTGTTGCATTGTATGTGTACTCCAGGGTAAAATAGCAATCGTGGATACGCCAGGACTCGGAGATATTGATCAACAGGATGTTGCAAAAAGGATGATGGATTATCTTCCAAATGCACTGGCTTTTGTTTTTGTGATAAATGTTGCTGCAGCAGGAGGATTACAGAAAGATAGGGTAAAAACTATAAGTTGTTTTACATCATTTTACACCATACGTTGAGGCTGCTGTTTGATGCTTTTGAGTTCCAAAACCTACTATTGAACGCTATTGATTAGAATACTACCATTGCAATTTATATATTGCCGGGTTTTTTTTTTTACAAAAATAAATGTTTTTGGGAATTTCATATGTAACTATTTGAGTCACTTTTGATACAATTTACTGTGCACGACTATATTGAATGAGTCGTTGCTAGAGATGAGTTATTAGCTCACCTGAGCTGAAAGTTCAAGTGAGCTCTTTTGATCACATTTGTCCGTCTTCCGTCTGTCTGTCTGTCTGTTTGTCCGGCTGTAAACTTTATACATTTTCTTCTCTGAAACCGCTTGCCAAATTACAACCAAATTTGCCACAGCATTGTTATGTGAAAGCTAATGTAAATTGCAGAAAAGAAAGACCAATCTTTATTCAAAGCGGAGAAAACTTCAAAACTGTAAGAAAAGGGGGTGGTGCATTATTTAAAAAAGTCTTCTCAAGAACTACTGAGTCAAATTCAACGATATTTAGCATAACTAATCCTTATGGAAAGGAAAATATAAACTGCAAAAATATGGGTTATTTCTGTTTGAAATCTGACTTATAACCAGAATAATAATAAAGGAAATGCGTGTTTCGATCAGTTTGAAACTTTTGGTTCGGTATTTCATACTTCTTAAACGAGGTTCTTTGTTCAAAGCAGTCATCTTTTTTTGTATGATCAATGGGTCGATCTGACTAATATGTTGCAACAGTTTGCGTGCGAAGGGAATCTTTAAAACATGCAAGATACATTGATGCCGATTTTGTGAAGTAAATTGAGGTTAATTATTTCAATCCGTTGCAGTTCACACATTTTACGGTGTTGTTATGTTAGCTTGTTTTGATTTTTGTTTCATTTTCATTATTTATGCTTTGTTACATCGGGGACTTTCGCCTGTATTTTGTAATTTTTACGTATTAAATTAAACAAAGACTTTGGTAAATCAGACAGTTGACAGTTTACCTGCTCAAAATAAGCAAATTGTGATGTATAAACAACATACCTAAATACAATTCATTCTATTGGTAATTCGGTATGATCATCAGCGTAGTGGTTGATAATGCAATATGTGTTGTTGAGATGATCAGCATTTTCTCGAATTCATTCAGTTTAAACATAGTTAAATGTTGCTGACGGAAATATGTAGGTATATATTTGATTCATTTTCAAAACAAAATTGTGATCTTTGTTTTATTGCATGTTTCATCTGTTTAGTTGTTTACAATGTCTATTTACTAACCATATTTGAGTGTTAAGCTTCAAATTATAAGCAAGATACAGAACTATGCTCACAATTCTTTGTATACAGATCTGAGGTAAAAAAAAATCCCTTTTTTAACATCTTAAATGCTGAATAGGAAACATAAAGCTAAAAAAAACTTAATAAGTTTAAACTGAATGTATTAAAAACATGTGAACAATATGTGACTCAAATCTAGCATAATTGTGAGTTCTGTATCTTGCTTATAAGTCTACGATTGACGCTGAAATTTTAGTTGATCATTAAAAATACTTGTACAAAAAAAATTAAAAGATGATATGATGTTACTACTTTCTGAGGCCACCTCTTTATACAATGAATTTTATGAATTCTACTTCAATCTTGAACGATTTTCAAGACAGGATTAAATAAATACGACAACGTTAAAACGGTTTCCATAGTTCTGACACATTGTTTTACGGGGGTAAAGGCATTATCTCTATTCCTAAGAAAACATTACAGCGGAAAATCATCCTGGTTTGTAGCCTTTTGTTTTTTTTTTAAATAAGGATGGAAATAATGGGTGAATCTTAGTAGAAATGAGTGATATGACTGTCAATACATTTGCTTTAATAGCCTTTTAACATGTCACTTGACAACATGTGTTTCATTCGAGTGTATTCATCAATCAAGTGAGTAAGGTTTAAAAGTCACAGAAGTTTATGCCAAGCAAATGAAAAAAAAATATACAACAAACTGCCAATCATCTCAAGATCCATAAAAACGGAATGCAATTTCAAAGAAGAACAACATGGATCTCTAGAAATATAAAGGTAAGATCAGGTGCCATGGAGAAGGGAGCATCCTCTGCTGACTGGTCACACCCGCCTTTTGCTTTTTGTCTATTGTATTAAAAAACCGGAGAAGTCAATAGACAATAAGGTGATTATTTATAGTCTAACAATTAGTATGAAAACGTCAGTCAGCATGTAATACAGTGAAAGATTGTATTTGCTGACAAGGTTGTTGTATTGACCACAGAAATTACAAAAATATTACCTCAAACGAGACTGTTCATAAGAAGAGCATGCCCTTGTGTATCGAATTAATTGAGAGACAAAAACACTATATGCAGGTGATGAAGGTATATTGCTACATAAGGAAGGAAAGTTGACTATAGAAAAATGGAAGTCATTGCGTTTATCATAAAGTTTGTTGTTAGGTTACCTTCAATGTCCATTTCTAGTAAATTATCCAAAAATGAAACATATGACGCAGACTCGATGATATCCTTTATTTCAAGTTCACTAGGTTATATCAAATCGACGTAAGTATGGAAATAACAATTGTTAATTGATAATAAGTCGTCAATATACCTGAATGTTGAGTTGAAGGCCACAGCGAGTGACTAGTTTTTTTTCACGTATACTGTAAGTGTTTGAATAAGTTCTGCTTCATAAGAATGCAGAAATGGGTCTGCTTACAATGCGGCACAATTTGGGAATTCCAACAGATTGTTGGAAGACTTTATTTCCAAAAAACTATACATAGATGTTGTCTATCACAGACTCAATCATTTTTTTAATGTCAACTTCAGAGTACTTGTGTGAGCAATCAGAATGGTTTTTAACAAAATGTTTTTAGATTTCCAATGACAAGGTAAGCATTCTTACGACTTACACTTTAATTGAAGAAACAACTGTCGATGATATTAAAAAGAGTGGTTGTATAAAGCGTTGAAAAATCGTAGGTTTGATGCTATTGATTTTGGTAAGATTTTGTGAACTCAAAGTTCCTAATATTTCTTTAGAGTTTTTTAATATCCAAGTCTGATTCACACCACATCTGGTGTATATTGTTGTACAGTACTCTTAAAGTTTCTCCGTCACTACTGTAAGAATTTTAGTAAGAAGTAAAGGGAGAACATTAACTGGAATCTGCTATATATATATATTTTGTAAAGCTTTGGAATCCAGTACCAATAAGGTAAATCAAATTCATTCAATATGTTTTGTTTATTTGGAATATTATAGATACCAATAACCTATGTATGATTTTGAAGTAGTTCCTGCTTGTAAAGACTGCTATGCGTGTACGTAGGATTGCCATGTGTAGAATTGAAACCTAGTTCTTCGAAAATGCAATTAATATAATGTGTCTTACAGACAAAGACAATGCTGTTACTTGCCTTATCAGCAGGGACCAGTGCATACTGATCGTGCAATCTATATAGTTCTTATCTCACTTCTGCTTTATTAAAAACAGAAGGATTCTTCATTTGACCTCTTATACGTTTAATATAGATTTAAATGTACATCTGGTACTTTTAATCCACTCTGACAAGGAATTCGTGTCTTTTTTTTTCAGATTTTGCTTATTGCTTGGCGTAATCTTCAACAGAATTCATGATATGTATATAATAACGACGCTATGTGAAGGATCTTGGCTCCCTAAATTTTGGTCCTTTCATAAAAAGTTAACAACAGCCGTTTATAATGAGGAAGACAAATTAACATTTTGAATGTTTTTAATTTGAGGAGAGAAGCTTATTGAGGCACAATTTTTTTTCGATGTATCTTTTTTTTTAAAAATACTGTAACTATTATAATACTGTTTTATTTCAAAATACAATAACTAAAAAACATTTGAAGATAATGTACCTATATGCTCTCAAATATGTTGATCGCTTTATAAAGAAGGGGGGGGGGGGGCGAAAATAAAGGGAATTGGAAGCTAACAGTGAACTGCTATCGAAAGTTTAGTTTCATAACTTACATAGAATTTTCTTATTTTTTGGTAAAAATGGTATCCAATAAAGGTGCAATGTCTAAGATTGTGAGTGTATGCAAAAATAAACCAAAAATTTAAATACTTTACAATATTCATGTTTTGTTATTCTACCGAGGGGCCATATGATACAATAACCTTTGAACGCCCATTATAAGTCATTGTTGCTCAGGTGAACGATGTGGGCCTCTTGTTTTTCTAGTATTTTCTGTCCTCATAACGATGAGGTCAAAGTCAAAATGATTATAGTTTTGTATATACATGTAAGTGTTAACGCTTTGGAAATAAACAGAAACTATTTCCACTGTTTATTTGTAAATTTTATATAATTTCGTTGGTAAAAAGAAAAGAATTTTAAGTCACAGAAGTGTTTTAAAGAAAGTCGAAATAAGTCCGTAGAAACAATTTAGATATGATTCGACATGATCTTTCATTAACACTACCCATACTTTTATATAATAATTTATTCTAGTTCGATCCTATTTTGCAACATGTGAGGAATTCACTACAAAGCATGGTTAGCTTCGATCCGCATGATGTAATTTTCTTGTTGAATAAATGGGACACACTGCTTGAGGACCACGAAAAGGAAGCGTTCTTTAATAGAACAAAGATGCATATCAAGAGTATATGGAATGCAGTAGAACCTGAGCGCATTCTGAAGCTTTCTATGAACAAGGTATGTTCATGCAGTCAACATGGTTTTTTTAATTTTGTGTGGTAATAATATTAGTTGATTATGATGATCACCTAGTATTCGTTTTAGTGTATATTTCACATTTATGTTTACATTGAATATTTTCTAAAATATATATATTTCAACAATGTTTTCATAGTTTTAGATTGCATATAAATATATATATATATATATATATATATATATATATATATATATATATATATATATATATATATATATATATATATATATATATATATATGACATGTATCTGTTATGTGTATGTAAAGAGAACAATTTTAATAATAACATAGTATTGCATTTAAACTGTAGGCATGTTGTGAGCATGAGCAACTGTTTGATTGTTTTAGAAGAAAATTAAACAACGTCATTGAAAAAAATAAGGACAAAAGATTGGACGTACATTTAAGGTAATGCATTTACTTAGGCGGTCATTACTGTTTTGTACATTTCGCTACATGTACAGACAAACAGTTTGTTACTATTTAGAATTGGTAATGTTATTTTTTGTTTTATTTTACGATATTTAGTATTCATTTAGTAATACACATGTATAAATTTGATGTTATTCTATGTATCGGAATAACATTATTCTTGTTGTGTTCTTGACAAGTCAACCTATTTTTTTTAAATCAATTTGGGTTAATAAATACAATTATTCTATAAGATATATTATATTTCGAGCATTTAATTCACAGTTTTATATTTAGATCTTACAGCAATTAATGGATTTCAAAAGTAAATACAATATTGTGTATTGTGTTTTGTTGCTTTTACTTTTTTCCAGTAAAAAAAACTTATACTGGTTAAAATATGAATAAAATTAAATTAATGTGAAATGAGATACAAATTACTATTAAAATGTAGTGAGAATATGACACTATTATGTGCCTACATGTACATATGTCATATGGTATCTATTACACCTGAATTGCATTGCACGTTAGATTACCTAAACAACCGAGGTATTAATCAGTCTATGAGACTGATCAACCTGAAATATTTCTGTAGTCATTTAGTAACTTGCCTAATGAGTAATATTAGTGAGTACGTGTTAACTTTTTAACTTTCTGTTGTCGAATGGATAGCATACAGTGGTAACAACGTTATTGTTAACCAGCAAATCGTGTAAAATAGTTCGTGTACCATGGGTGATCGTTTTTTAACGTGCAGGATCTTTCGTGTATCAGAAAAAATAGGTTTGCGTTTTTAACGTCCGTGATCTTTTTTTTTTTTCGTTTTTGAACTTTTTTACGGAATGCCGGGATTTATTTAAAAAACAACGCAGGAATGTGGCTTTAAAACTTTTCATAGATAAATATTGACAATTGTATACATTCATCTGCCGATTTTCTTTATATTACTCATATTTTATTGGCATTTGGTGGTGACGATAACTATTGTAAAAGGCTGAAAGGTCGCTTACTGTTCCATACACAAATACCATAATTGGTTTGATCCATTGTTGCAGCTTTTTAATAACGATATTATACGTTAAGATTGAAATCCGTTGCTGTGATTACGAGGCAAGAATGGTTGTTGGTTTGAATGGTAAAGCATAATACCAGAATTTATTTTAAAACAACGCAGCAATGTGGCTTTAAAACTTTTGACAGAAAAATAATGACAATTGTGTACATTCATCTATAGATTTTCTTCATATCCAATACTCCATTATTACCGACTGTGATAAAAATACTGATTGATGCAAGAGTTTGGTTTTTTATGGTCTTTGACAAAAATTGTTGTTAATCTGAATAGTCAAACATACATTGCATCCCCGACTCTTCTATTTCAATAAACGCTACATTTTATTAAAAAAAAAAAACAAAGTTATCTTTGCATGCCTTTTAACCTTAAAAAAGGGCATTTTTTGAATCTATTTTTCTACAATAGTATAATTTTTGTTGTTGTTTTAGAATGATTGTTGTTGTTTTAGAATGACAATTCATATACACAAGTGTGTGAAAAACATTAAAAATGGTTTCAGGTGTACACAGTGTTTAAAACAACTACTTTGTTTTTGAGTCAATATGACTTTTAATTTGTCATGTGTATGTTATAAAACGTCATGGTAGTTATGGATCCACTAATGATAACTGTAAAAGCATATAACAGGTAATTTCTGTCATTATTTTCGCTTTCAAATTCCCAATAATAACGTGTCTTAGATATTCATGTGCATACTTTTTATTCGAAGATTAATACCACAGTTCATGTAAAGTTTTTTTTTTCTTTTTCACTAAAGTTTTGGTTTTACCAAAAAAATGTATATTTTTGTTTTCCAAATGTTCATTACTTTCTTGAATATTGGAGTTGCAAAGGAACGTTCGATGCAATTAACCTGTTAACACGTCTTGTCCTTTTTAGAATTGAGAAATAAACACCTGAGCTTTTCTGATTCCATGTTGTCTGTCGTCCATCCGTCCAATCTGTAAACTTTTCGCATTGTTTACTTCTACCCCTAGTCCAAAATTAACTAAACGTGGTATCATCCTTATGGGAAACAGATTCTTTTAAAAGTGAGATTATTGCAAAACTTTAAAAATCTGGTGTAAGTCTTCAAAAAATCTACTTTTCAAGAATTACAACGTTACAATTGTGAAATTATTATGCAATCATTATAAGTTAGTGTAGATTCTAACCTGTTTTTAAAAAAACATATATTTTAATAAGTACCTAACATTACAAAAATAATAATTAAAAAAAAAAAATTTAAAAAAATCGGTAATTCATGTAAGTTTAATAAGTTTATTGACCAGATTTTTTTTATTTTGATCCCGCAAAAATTTGTAAAACTTATCGGGATCAAAGTAATATGGAACAAAGATCACAAAATTCAAATACCTTTAAAAAGTGTGGATCTTAGTTCCTACAAACTTTTGATATACAAACACACAATTAGAAAAGACAAAACAAGAGGCCAATTGGCCTTAACGGTCACCTGAGTAGCATATTACCCATACACAGACTTGTCGAGGAGTCTTATATATGCATTTTATTAAATAGGTTTTTTTTTGGAGTAAAAAAATATATAACTTTATAATGACGATCACCTCCCTGCCTGAAATCTTTAAAAAAGATCTTTGAAAACTATAATGTTGGCGAAAAACTTCAAGTTCTGGTCTACAATATTATGAATTCAGTTTTCCTTTAAGGTGTGCATGTAGAAGTAAAGAAGATAATTGTTTCACGGTATATATATTCTTTAAGACCTATACATCCATCTTGGCCCTGCCCTAGAGTCAAACCCATACTGAAGGGGAAGATGAAAAATAAACTTTCAGTAGAGGACTTTCTGGTAAACATAATTATGACCACATAAAATTAATATTTAGATTATCATCTTGATTTGCAAAAAATATGGGGCTGGTGGGCAGATTTTATTTATTATTTTTTTTATTTTTTTTCAAAAGCACCTTTTTCAACGTTTATGTTATAAAAATAACAGCTGCTGTATTTTTTGGAGTTGTTAGTGCTAATGTGAGTACACAAACCCACTTTTTATCTTTAAATTCCATTTTATTTTGACTTAACTGTTAAATCAGGAAGACCTTTGTATCCTTATGATAAGAAAAATGACTTGAACCCACATTTTAGGCAGATATTAAAGTCTTTTGGAATTTTTGTATACGAGTCCGATTTTTTTTCCCGAATATTTTTCAACACATTTTTTTTTAAATAAAATAAAATGCATTGGGTGGCCCAATTTTCAGAGGGGCGGGCGATGTTGAGAATCTGAAAATAATTTTATGCGGCCTATAAGTCAATTTTTTAATAGATGTGTGAAAATAGAGAAGAAATTTTTGGGGGAGTTGATTTAAATTAACTCTCCTACGCAGTTACTCTGGCAAACCGAAAGTGAAACAGTGTTTGGACCCAAGTACAAATTATCACCGCTGACAAGATATTGTTTGCAGTCGTATGTATTCATACGCCAGAGTTCAATAAAGTCTCGTTCAACCATCGGCTGTCTCCGTAAATCTCCGACAAGCAGAGAGTCATTCTATATTTAGAGGTCGCGCCATGAAGATATCACATAACCTGGTGTACACATTCTCTTTTTTGTTTGAGTTTAACGGAGACAGCCGAGCATCTGGTTGAACGAGGCTAGAGTTCATTATTGCTTGGATCCATACATTTTTTTGAATATTTCGATTACTTATACATAGGGTGATGGAATCAATTCTATCTTTAATCATTACACAACACGATTCATATGGGTTTTTCTCAAAATTCTTGTCGGAAAAGTCCGAGAATTCATATTTTATAAAAGTGTGCGAAATTCAACGACAGATTATAAACTACTTGCCAAGCAAAGTGACATATCGTTGATTTTAAAATGAATAATAATCGATAAAATCAACTCCCGTCAGTACTTCAGTACTTTGATTAAACATTATATGCATTAACACTATATTGCCATATTGCCCCCACTTATGTCCTTAACCCCTGATCCAGTGGCCATGAATTTCACAATTTAGGTAGAGGAGCTAGTGGACATTAAAACATATAATCAGGGTTTTTTTTTGCCCATATGTGTGGGAGTAGAGAAGAAGATTTTTTTAAGATTTAAAACAGTTTTACTATATGGCCATACTGGCCCCACCCTAGATCCTGAACCCCTAGATACATACGGGTGTTATATATTACTTATATTGAACAATTTATTTTTACCAACAAATCTATAATATCTTGAATCTAACATAAAAAAAGTATGGTACCTAACTTTGCGATATATTCTTTTTTCCTTCTATTTTTAATCATTTGAAGTTATTTTAGTCAAAGTAGTTACCCCTTGTTGTTCAGTTGAGCGATGTTGGCAATTATCGATCATCTGGTTAAAATTTTATATGGAATTAATATATCATTATAATACGTGAGATATGTAATCCATGCCAATTTTAAAAAAAGTTTTATTTATTTTACATAAAATTAATATATCCTTACACATGCTATCTACTCCAAATTAAAATCTCTGTAGAATATCTCGGGTAGCGTTTTTAAAAAAGAAAAGAAACTAAACTTACATGGAAGGACATTTAATTGAAAATGCGTGTTATGCCTTCCATTTTGCCGAGTGTCACTTTCGGACCTTACTGAAATGGTTGGAAAAAAAAGTTGCTAATAAGTTTACAGTTTTAGTTAGCTCGATATAATATAATGTACGATTGATAAATGTTAAAAACATACTATTTTTTTTTCATTTAGCACACCCTTTTGTCTATCCTGAGACTAAAAAAATGTCTTCACGATATCTCAAAAAACGGTAAAGACTTAAACAACCAAACTCTGTAGAATAATAAACCTATCTCTGTAGATGTGTTTAAACTTCTTTGTTTGATTCCTCTTAATTTCCGGTCGTAGCCGAAAACACTTCCATTGTTGATTTTTTTCATTAGATCTTTTTTTTTTTTTTTTATTGAATCTATATACACGTATCGGTATAAAACATAACAAATGACATCTATACAATGATGACTAAACAAGCAAATTGTTTATCCGGTGATATTACTCAAATATTCCTGGGATGTCTTTTTTCAAAGGACTATGTGCGGTTTTATGCATTTTTTGCACCCAAAATCAAAGTTTTAGAAAGAGCTTTGAAAATAAGGTAAAAGATAGTTAAAATCATATTGGAAATAAAGGTGTAAAAGGTTATCACCACAGTAACGTAATAATGTAGAAAATACGTCATGAAGATGGCATCATTTTGATAAATTTATGTTTTGTAGCCAAATATGGGTATTTTTCGACTGGGAAACATCGAGCGCAGGCTTGCTCAAGTACCATTTTTTAGTATAATGTGTATACCTATCTGAAGAAAAACATATGTTAAAATCGCACTTGAGCAGACCTGCGCTCTATACTTCCGAATGCAAAATATAGAGCAAAAATGAGAATATTTTCATTTATTTGCAAATTTGCAGAAATTAGGTCATTTAAGTGACGTCATAGATATGCAGCGAATGAGCAATGATGACATAATCAAGATTAAAGTGATAGGCATCCTCTATAAAATGATTTGTGAAGATTTTATTTTTATACGATACTATTTAAAAATTGGTTGAAATCGGGGGCAGATATTTGACCATACCGCACATAGTCCTTTCGTACCCACGATATCACAGAAACTGTAAGAGTTCAAAACACAAAACCTTAAAAGATAATTAACATCTGACTGAAGATGTGTTTATATGTATCGGTTTTGTTTTGTCAACCGTCAATCCTGTTTGTCTGTGACCAAAAAATAATTGTCTCTACGATATACTAGACTTTGATGAGACTTGAACAACCAAACTTAGAAGTAAGAAAAACCTTTCTATTTAGAAATGTTTAACATGTTTTGTTTAAATCAGCGTTACTAACGGTCATCGCAGTAAATACTCCAAAAACGTTTTTTTAGCTCATCTGAGCTGAAAGCTCAAACGAGCTATTCTGATCACATTTCGCCATCGCCCGTCTGTCCTTCTGTAAACTTTTTTACATGTTGAACTTCTTCTCTAAAACTGCTGGGCCTATTTAAACCAGATTTAGCACAAAGCATCATTATAGGAGGGCAACTATAAATTGCAGATATAAAAAAGCGATCTTTATTGAAAGCGGAGAAAACGATATTGTAAAAAAAGGAGGTGCATTTTTAAAAATCTTATTTTTAAGAACTACTGAGTCAAATTCAACGTTATTAAGCTTAAACAATACACATATATTAAATGTAATGACATCTTCAAAAATGCAAAATATATTGGTGTCGATTTTGTGAAGTAAATTGAGGTTAAATACTTCAATGCGTTGACAGTTTTCACATATGCCGATGGTGTTAACTTGTTTTGATTTTCGTTTCGTTTTCATTATTAATGCTTTGTAACCTGGGATCTATCAAAAATGAACAATCGCCTGTATTTTGTAATTTTTACGTATTAAATCAAACAGAGGCTTTGAGAAAATCAGTCAGTTGACTGATTACCTGCGCAAATTAAGCGAAATCTGATGTATTAACAAAGTACTAAAATACAGTTAATTCTATCGGTAATTAGTATGATCTTTTGCGTAATGGTTGATTACTACAATGTGTTTTGTTTAGATGTTCAGCATTTTCTCAAATTCAGTTTAATATTAACAATAAATGTTGAAATCTCTTTCACCTCAGTCTGCAGCAGCTTGAACAATATCAGATGTTCTCACTAAGTTTAAAAACTTAGGCTTTTAAAGGGACATGGTCACGATTTTGGTCAATTTTTTTTTTCTGATTTTAATATTTACAATGCTTCAGAAAGGCAGTTTTAATAGGCAAACGAAAGATGAGTGTCATTTGTTGAGTTATTAGCGAGTTACAGAGCTTGAAATTCTTCGCTATGTAAAACAAAGCGTTTTTTTTTACATTTTGAACGTTAAACTAAACATTTCAGTTTTAAACCTAAAACGAATGTGTTAAACGTAAAGAACTGTTTATCTATGATTAAAATAATTTAAAAAATAGACAAATAAGCTGGAAAAAGATTGTTTACTGGTATATTGAATCTATGCAAACAAAAACAGGGCACGAGCCTTGTTTACATGACAAAGAATTGTGAGTTCTGTATCTAGCTTATAACTCTTACGAATGACTCTCAAATTTTATTTGATCATTAAAATTGCATTTCTAAAGCATTGTAAATAATAACAACAAAAAAAAGAATTTGACCAAAATCGTGACCATGCCCCTTTAAGGTATTTTTAGGAACACATTCATTACACTAAAGTGTTCATTTCAGATATGTTCTTTACTGCTAGGGTTTTTGGCAAAACCAATCTTTTATTAATATTTTTATTGCCAACACTGTCAGAAAAATCAAGAGGTCAAAAATTAATTCAGGATAGTAGGTTATCTTTTAATGTTACTAACTCTACAATCTGCCTGCTATTTAGATAACCTGGATCTTTATGTGTTTTTTTTCTTTTGTCCAATTTACAATGAATAATTTCATTTGATCATGA
This sequence comes from Magallana gigas, assembly GCF_963853765.1. Classification (NCBI taxonomy): domain Eukaryota; kingdom Metazoa; phylum Mollusca; class Bivalvia; order Ostreida; family Ostreidae; genus Magallana; species Magallana gigas. Next base: position 37,425,679 of record NC_088853.1, on the reverse strand, counting down.
TGATAGTCCCACCGATATCAACTTAAGAACATTTATCTTACAATAAGACTTAAACATGAATGTTCATAAAGACTACAAACAATGACGAATTTGTATAAAGTCAGTTTATTATGTTTAAAGATCAGTAAATGTAAATAAATAAACGAATCAATGATATTTAACAAATATCACTTTTGTTTCAATACATGTACACCAGTTGTACATTAGTCTAATAATGATACAAATGAGACAATTACATTTCTAAAGTTTATTTAAGGCTGTGTTTACATCATGTAACGTGTAGTAGTTTTAGGGGTTTTCATATATCATCTAGAAACTTCTATATTTTCTTAAAAATGATGGATGCGATCACACACAAAATAGCATACCGACTTACCGTAAACTAAAGGTTTATGCCACATCCAGATGCAAAAACATCTGGAATTAACTTTGTAACTGTGTTGTTTCGTGAAGGACGATCGCCCCTTGCTTCCTATATTTATCAGCTTAAGACGTTGGCTTTAGAATTAGTTCCCTCTTTTTTCTCGAACCGAGTGCTTTCATATGATAATTGGTTCTATTCCGCGCAGTGTAAAATCAAAACCGATAACGGTAAATTCCGGCTTCCGGTTTAACACGAGTAGGGGCCTACTTTAATTATAATGGGGAAGACAAATCAATTTTTGAATGTTTCTAATTTGCGGAATATAGCAATTTATTAAATAAAATACAATACGTAATATATATTTTTTTAATACAATAACTGGTAAGTAGTTGAAGAAAATGTACCTATATGCTCTCACATCTTTAGATCGCTTCATTAAGTATTGGAAGAGGTGGGTGGGGGGGGGGGGGGCGAAAATATAGGGAATTGGAAGTTAACAAGGTACCCTTACCTACTGTTGAGTTTTATATCTTGTGTAAGATTTTCTTATTCTTATAAGAGCCTCTTGTTTAACTTCTTTTTTTTAGGGGGGGGGGGGTGTTGGTTTTTTTGTGTTTTGTTTTGTTCAATTTTTTTTTTCAATTTCGTTGTTCTACTTGGAATGAAGCTATGCAAACTTTATTGACATGAACTATTTTATCATTGAGGTTTTTTTTTTCTTAAGGATTACGTTTATTCAGGGGCGAAAAAAAAACCACCAATAGGAACGAAAAACTACTTATTATACATTGTAGCCCCACTATTGTGGTACTATTTTTCACTTTCAAATAACTAGGCCAATGACCTCCTTTTTCTGCTAGTGACCACTGAATGTTTTTTATAAAATTGTCAAAATTTGTCAAAATTGTCCACCATTTTCAAGGTTTTCTTTATTTTGAAATTATTAGAAATAATAAAACAATTTGTAGGTTGGGAAATGATGAATTACGAATAGCTTTACTAATTTTATAGTCGACTGATTCGTTTTAAGCTAATATTTTAAGTTAATTTAGTCCGATCTTCCTCTATCAATTTCCAAAATTGTACCCGTTTTTGATCGAGTTTTACAAAACACTGACTGATAGGAGCTCCAAACCTTTGATTGCCTAAAACTGTTTTTGTTTTCTGTATTATGTTGACATTAACATTATATAAGGTCAATGATCAAAATTTCGAGATATTTTATCTGGAATCGATTTGATGTATTTTAAAGAGTTTTCCAATTGCCTGCCAGCCAGTGATATAAATTTAAAGACGAGTAAATACAACCAGAAAATATGTAAGATGATATGAAAAAAACATATAGAAACTTAACTTTTCCATTTACATTGCAACAAAAAGTTTTTAAGATAAAAAATAAGAAAAGTTAGTCTGAATTTCCTCTGTTCCAATATTAATCTACCTTTGTCGGAGCATATCTTCCTCAAATAAACAAATCATGTATATCATATCGATATTTGTTAATAACGTTGTTATTTTGTTTTTTTTCAATAATTTGGACTTCAGATATTAAACTTTGTAAAAATATTGTTTAAAATTTCAAGCCCCGAGTAAACGTAATCCTTAATTTAAAAAAAAAAACAACAAATTTTTCCACACATTTCTACACGCATACTAAAAACGGAACACTTTTTTGTTGGTACATGTATAGCTACAAGATTCTATTTTTTTTTCATTTTCATTGTTTTACAAGCTCTTGAATTTACTTTACATTAAATGTAAAGCCGTTATTTTTTTTAATGAAAAAGCAATTTCTTACAGCAAAATGCATGAATAAACAAACAGAAGACCTTTTTTTGTTACCGTCGCAACAAGAATCAAGTTTTTATTATCATATTTCAAAATGATATAAAAAATTTACCATTTTGCAGGTTTCTAGGGTCTTTTATATCTGAGTGCGAAAATGTTGTTTTGCGAGAACTTGAACATGCTAGGGATATTGCAGAGACGAGCCAAGACAATTTAGGAGCAGCATTATCGAACGTTTCCCATCTTGAGAAAATATGGCAAGAGGTACCAAACATAGTATACAATGATTTATTATAGAAACAGCGAGTTATTATGTTCCTTTGATGACTGTTACATGCATAAATGGTATATTGTTTAAGTCGGTTAACCGCTCAACTTGCATTTTACATTCGCTGTTTTAGCTCGCATTAGCTTTTCTAAACATGTTTTCTTGTTTGATTTCAGTTATATTTACTCTTTACGTTATCATTGAATATTCTTTCGCTGCAAATATATATTTTGATACAAACTTTCCCTGACTTGGATCCGCTAAAGTGTCTCCACCACCTTACTCTCAGTTTTGCTATTTCGGGCTGGTTAATCGAAAATGAAAGTAGGTTTTTGATTAATTTCATAATAATAACTCATCAGTTAAAATCAATTATATCTTACGGATTTCATCATGCGTGTGTTGGTGTTGAAATCATAAAGGTGTAAGCTTGTACTCTGATGCTGGCATTTTTAGTTCATTTGCAAAATGCCTTAATTTATAGATAAAGATTTATCTTCAGTTTCGTGTCTTTCAAAGTTTGCGATTTTAGGAATCTGATTTACCCAAACCACCTCAAAATAGTGGAAAAAAATAAAACTTAACGGCAAAAAAAGAGTACTTAAATCATTGTTTTTGCAGGAAAAGCTGAATCTTGATAAAAATATACACCGTTTCCTTGATGAAGTCACAGATCAGTTGGACGCGTTTATGCATCATGCTGACTTTAAAGAAACACTTTTACTAAAAGTGGCAAACTCATGGAGGTTTAAAATAGGTGTGGATATAAATGCTCATTTTGAGAGAGAAACAGAAAAGTGGGAACAAACGCACATACACCAAATATACCAGGATATTTTCGTTAATAGTCTTAATGAAAAGTTGAAAAGCATCTGCGGTCCATTAGCTGAGACTCTAATGAAAGGATTTGATATGCACTATAATCCAGAATACACGAATTTTATACGACTGTCTGGCAGTATTATTTCGGTTGTTGGCGGCTGCGTATTTGGTGGATTAATTTTACAACCACCTGTTGCGGTCGGGGTTGCCGTTTCAGGGGTTGTATGTTCTGGTTTAGCATCATATGGGTACTTTGATTATCACAGAAAAGCTTGTGAAGGCGCATTAAACGACAGGATACGAATCATGTCAAAAACGAAAATCAAAGAAAAACTTACAAAACGATACATCGGAGCAATTAAAAGCATCACGGCTGAGGCTTTGAAAACAATGAAATGTGAAATAAATATACTTAAGGAAGAAGCAAAGCTAAGAGAGACAGAACATAATACTAACACTTCTAGGATCAGTGTTTGTATGGCATTAGATGAAACAGTATTCCAATGCAAGCTGAATCTACAGCAGATTGAAAACTTGCGATTACACCCCACGAAAAACGAAAGAGCAGCAAACCAATAATCTGACCTTTAAATCTATTGGGTTTTTTTCAAATCGATTGTGTTTTGTGACATTAATTTTCGACAATTACGAACATTTTCAGGTTTGGACAGTTCCTTCTTTTTTTTTATTTACGTATTTTATTTGTTTCTATTTTTTTTTTATCCTTTTTTAAATAGATGTGCGTCCCATACTTGACTAATGAGAGTTAAGAGGTCACATTTTTTATGTGTTTATGTAAATTATTTACATTTAATTTTTTCATTGTATTGAAATGATAACAATGTACCTAACTTGTTTCTCACCTGCGTCCGTTGGTATAATTTTTGTTAAAAATGTGGTTTAAAATTGGAGAAAAAATAGTTCCAATAAACACATGCAAACATTAATATTGGATGTTTTCATACATTTTAAAATACATAAAATGTTAATTGCGCTTGTTAGCAGAACAATAATTATCAGTAAGGACCATACCATAGTTCTGGATCGTAAAAGAAAACAAATAAACAGTAACACTTGATATCTGTAGAATATGAAGAATTGCTGATTTAACAAAAACATTTTTTCCGTTGTATAAACTAGATACGATCTCGCTATGAGTAACGATACCAGAAAATTTTTATACAATTTCAAAATTATTTCCCCCCACTATCAGATAATGTAAAAAATCCCAAATGACGTAAACAAATGGGTATGTCAGTGGATTGTTCAAACAGATATTGGTACGATCAACAAGTTTGCTTCTATAATGCATTACAAAATCTTGATCGTTTTAAAGTTATTTGAAATAAAATCTACGAGTCTCCTTGCCCCTAATGAAAGGGACTAGCCCCGTTTGTTTTGAGGTTACACGAAAGGTCTCATGAATTCTAACATTTTATGTAGTTATATTTAAAATTGGTGTTTATTTTTAAAATACAAATGATTGAACAATTTAGGGGCCAGAGGCTCGTAACATAAAGGGTACTTAAGTCTAAGACAGTGCTTAAGTAGGACTGATGTACATTCTTAGACTTAAGTCCGTAACTAGAAGAGCTTAGCTAGGACAATTTACCTAAAACTTAGGCGGCCGGTAGAGGTGACTTAAGTATGTCTTAAGTATTGTTTTCACACATTTAGAAGACTTATTGTTAATTATTTCAATTCAACATATGATTAATACTCTGTAATCTTATGCTGAATTGAAATAATTAAATAATTAAACCTCTACCGGCCGCCTAAGTTTTGGGTAAATTGTCCTAGCTAAGCACTTTTTTAGTTACGGACTTACGTTTAAGAATGTACATAAGTCCTACTTAAGCACTATCTTAGACTTAAGTAATGATCCGTAACATTTTCCATAAGCCAGCCGTATGCAAGTGGACTGCTAAATATAGGTGTAAACACGTAATGGTCGGTTTACAAGAAGTAACTGCATAGATAAACTCGCGAAACTTGAGAAATTAATTTGAAGACAGAAAAACCCTCAGCGATTTTAATGACGTCGATTGCCTCATTTCAATATATTGACTTAATGAAGAAATCATACAAAGGATATATGAATTGCCTTATTGGTGAGGTAAGATGTAGAACAAAAGATAAAAAAAAAATCCACTAGTCCTATATAATTATATCAAGTTCTTACGGCCTCGCCATATTACCCCACAGGCAGTCTTCGAGGACAACTAAAATAGTGAATATTCGTCAAAACAGAAGCAACAACAATAACTTGAATATACTGCCCGAGATCCATCGCTCTGAGTTATGGTTAATCTTTTTAGGTACAAACGTATATATACTCATGCCACCTTGAATGTTGTGTATGTACGTTTAATTACATCTACCCCCATCTAAAATCAAAGATGTCATGCACGTGTATCTATAAAAATATGATTTTATAACCAATACATTCAAATTCGACAAAAGAAATGAAAAATACGTTTATACTTTTTAACATAAACGTGACTTAGCTAAGACTTTGCTAAGTTTGCTTTATGTTACGGTATAAGACATACTTAAGCAGGACTTATGTAGGTCCTAAGATTCCACCGAAGTCCTACTTACTAGTATGACCCTACTTAAATCAAAATCTTAGCATGCTTTATGTTACGAGCCCCAGTCCTGTCCATCTTTAATGGGGACATTTCCATGTTGATACATGGAAGTGGAATCGATTAAAATCATCAATGAAGACATTTTCTCTGCGAGTGAAAATTTAAATTAAAAAGTCCGTACCCAATACGTAGCCATAGCGAGCTCTAAATAATGGCATCACTGGCGTTAAACAAAACGATTAGGCACAACTTCAGACCATGGTCTACCTTTCATGATACTATATATATATACCATAGCTCTTATACTTTTTGAAATCAAGTGTGCATAAGATGGATTGTAAAATTTTACAAAATCATCAATTTATCCAAAATAAACGACGGCAGACATATTAAAAACAAACCAAAATAAATTCAGATCACTTCCAATCGTTTGTAAAACAGTGACTGAAATCTGTCTGATAGTTTTCGAGAAATCGCGTGATTGAAATTTGTCTGATAGTTTTCGAGAAATCGCGTGCACAATATTTGTGGAAAAAAAATAATAAGTAGCAGTACAAGAACTATAAGGTGTATCGCTGGAAACTAAAGACCTTAATAATGTACGCTTCAAGACGTAATTTGATATTTTAATTTTCTTATTATACCCGCACTTTCTAAAGAAAGTTCGGGTATATTGTTGTTACCCTGTTCCGTCCGTCCGTCCGTCCTTCCGTCCGTCCGTCCGTCCGTCCGTCTGTCACGTTTTACTTTCTCAAACTGCTCTTACATCTTATAAACCAGCAAACTGAACTCTTGGAGTTTAATTTGGGGTATCGTGTTGTTTTGTAAAAAAGTTTCAAAAATTCTCTGTTAGTCCTGGGGGTCAAATAATTGGTAAAAAATGACGTTTTTTCACAAAAAACCTTCTTCCTCGAACTCCTCCTACATTTTCAAAAGTAGACAAATCATCTTTTGGAATATGTTTTAGGGTATCCTATAGATGCGCAATAAGGTTTCGGAATTTTCAATTTTGTCCTGGGGGTCATTTAATGGCTGAAAAATGACGTTTTTTTTTTTTTACAAAAAAACTGGTTTAAAAAACGTCATTTTTTTTTAAGCAGTAGCCAAATGATCTTCTAGAATATGATTGGGGGTGTCATATTGAGGCATGATCAGGTTCCAGAATTTTTTTTTTAATTAAGGGGATCAGTGGGCAACAAAAAATGACGTTTTTTGGCAAAAAAATATGGTTCCCAGAACTCCTCTTACAACTTTTGGAGTAGCTACATCATCTCTTGGGATATAACTGGGGCTGTCCTATAGATGTGCAATAATGTTTTAAAAATTTAAATTTCATCCTGGGAGTCAAATAGTAACAGAAAATTGACGTTTATCACTAAAAAATCAAACATTGATCCAAGAGCTCCTCTTATGATTTAATGGATAGACAATCATATCTTGGGATATGATAGGGACTGTTCTATAGATGTGCAGTAAGGTTTTCAAAATTTAAATTTCATCCAGGGAGTCAAAATGTATCAGAAAATTGACGTTTATCACTTAAAAAAAACATAGATCCTAGAACTCCTTTTATGATTTAATGGATAGACACATCATATCTTGGGATATGAAAGGAACTGTTCCATAGATGTGCATTACGGTTTTGAAAAATTAAATTTAACCCTGAGGCCCATTACCTACCGGTACATACCTTTTGATGCCCTTTAAGGATCAAGAATATATATGGTTAAGGGGTGGGGATCTCAACCGTTTTCGAGATATTCGTGCACTTCCTGTTCAAGGGGGGTCATGACAACCCCCGGGGCCCATGACCTACATACCGTTTGATGCCCCTTGACATAAGGTACAAGAATATATATGGTTTAAGGGTGGGGATCTCAACTGTTTTGAAGATATTAAGGGACTTGCTGTTTGAGGGCGTCAGGACCACCCACAGGGCCCATGACCTACGTAACATTTGATGCCCCTTGACATCAGAAACATGAACATATATGGTTTAGGGGTCATGATTATAACAGTTTCTGAGATATATGGTAATTTCAAATTCCTGGGGGGTGGGGATGACCCCAGGGGTCAGATCTAATAATCCCTATATATTTCCAGTAACAGCCAATATATGATTATGAAAACCCTATATTATTATCTTTGTCCGTTTTCAAGTTACCATTTACAATAGAGTCTATGATTCTTTCTACAAGGTTCAATGTTAGACCCCACACCCTTTTGACACCCCCCTCCCCCCCCCCCTCCCCCGAAAAGTGGTTGTCTAACCCAAAATGAGAAAAATCAAACCAGGGTGCACAACTAGATTTGCAGGCCTATCATATCCTAGAGTTTTGTACAATTATGTTCAGCCATCTCTGAGAAACAAGTTCAGAGCGGGAAAGAAGAAAAAGAAGATGAAGAATATATACATGTATTAAGAACCGTACAAAAACAATAAGTCTCCAAACTTCATTCAGGAGACTTAATAATTAATAAAGATTAAATAGAGATAGGATCATCAAACATCCATAATTTAAAGATAATTGACAATTTCTGATTCTAAGGGGGTCAGGATGACCCCTTAGGGTCATGACTTACATGCCATAATGATCTGATGCGCCTGCATGACCTAAGGAGGAATAATATCTTTGGATTAAGGTGGGGATCTCAATGGTTTTTATGATATTTGATAATTTCAGGAAGAGCACTTGGGATCATGACCTACATACCATCTTAAACGCCTTGAACAAAGAAACAATAATATAATATGTACATGATATATGATTCAATTTAAGAACCCAGATATAGATCAATCATCTGTTTTGTAATACTTCCTATGTATATATACATGTACATGTATTAGTTTGTGTTTTGTTCTATACTATTCATGTTCATGACTGTAGTATGGCTTAGTCTTATTTTAAATTACATTAAAAAATTGTCAAATATATGACTTGGAACCCCCACTCCCAAACAAACTCAAATATAAACTGTTCTCTCTCTCCCCCCCCCCCCTTCCTTGTCGAATAATCTATTAAAATCAAAATATAATTTGGGTGTCTAAAAACTTTTATAAACTGGTAAAAAATGTTATTCTTAAAAAAAATTACATTACACCTTGCATAATTGACAAATGATCTATTGAGATACGATCAGAGGTCATATTGCTACCTTGGGATCAATAAGTAGTATTCATTGACATGTTAAAATTAATTAATAACAATAAATGATTCAAATTATAAATGTTTATACTCCACATTCATCCCCCCCCCCAATCTAACCTGCTTATAAAGATTCAGTCTTCTTAATACATTCTTACATGTGTACAGTAGCAAATTTTAAATCATTTCTTGATTGCTTTTTCTCTCGTGATTCACATTAACATTTTGGAAATTGCTTAATTCAATTTTTAAGATTTATAAACAAAATGTTATATGCATCACTGCCATGTGTATTCACCTATTTGGGGCAATTGTAAAGTCTCCTAAACAAAGCAGTGACATCATTAGGCTAGGAATGACCCACATGGATCAAACACTACTGTATAACATATGAATAAGATAACATACATTATTATTTCTAGTTCTAAAATGTCAGGGTGTCTCTAAGGGGGCATAATCTTACAATACAATTTTACGCGCAATGACACAAAGAGCAAAAATAAATTAAACGGTTTAGGGATGAGGATCTCAGATCTCAGAAGTTAACAAAATATACAGTGTATCATCTGGGGGTCATTAATGTACTTTACACCAGTTGATGCATCATAATGACTTTAGAAGATATTTTGTATTTTCCTGTTTCGTGGGGTCAGAACAGTCCCATAAGGTCAGGACCTACATTGTATTTGATGCATTATAATACATTAAGAAAGAAATACTCCTTCCTTCCTATTATTACTCATATAAAAAATATAAGTGTCTACACTTACTTACATATGAAATACACAAATTTGATAAGATATTGTTTATACAGGGTCAATATGGGGTCAACTCAACAGTGCATGCAGTCTGACAAATGAAAAAAATAACTTTTGCAACTAAAATGACAGAAAATTTACAAATGCGATAGGATAGGTAACGATGATAAGCTTATTTAAATATTAAAAGATGATGATACAGTATGCTGTCAAAGGGAGATTACATTTAGAAAGTGAAAGTAGAACTTATATACATGTGTATGTATGCTGGCAGGAATCCCATGCTGGCATCTTGTTATATTGTGCTACTGCTACTACATGTATTATGCTTACCTAAATTGGTCAACATCATAATGATAATCCAACTAAAACACAATAATGAATTCCTTTAGCTGATCTTAACTACCGTAATCCTTTTCTGCATACGGAAAACACAGACATGTATGTATGGGTGTTGCTAAAACGCGGAACGGAAAACGGAACGGAATGGAAAATATCATCACGTTTATCCCTTAAAAAGGGTATAGACTGGCCAGAAACGAATTACTTTGTATCTTTTATTTATATCTAATGAATGATTATCAACATGTTGCTATCTTATTAATATTCATATGAATGTCTATCAATTATAGCATTGTATTCATTCGGCTTTAGTCGAGTACGAAACGGAAAAATCAAATGTATACGAATTGTGAAACATTAACATGATTAAACGAGCAAATTAGCTATAACTTTTTACTTATTTCTCTTATATGGTATTGCTGGCATATTAGCGTAACGTACGCAGTTAGTGAAAGCGTTTTATGCGTGTTTTGAGTATTTCTATATTATTTTCAAATATGATGTACATGTATATACTTACATCAAAATTGAATTTTCGGTGTTCTAGACGATCTTTTATCATACAGACGATACAGTATCATTGAGATGGAAGAAAAAAACTGTAGGACTGACGACATTAAAAAATTAAAATACAGTAAACATTAAAATACCCGGTAATTTGTGAAACTAGTAATTTGTGAAACTAGTATTTTGAGCAATGCAATTTTGTTTACGTTTGCATTACAAAGCATGCAGTTGTTTATTCCAGCAGCTATATACATATGATCCGAATAGAGAGCTCTAGACGTTGCCTGGTTTGATTTTCCGATTATATATTGGGACTATAGTCTGTCGATCCCAAAATATTCATGCAGCACATTTGGACGATTTATAATGGAAAATGTTGACATCTTTTCTCCATTTGGAAGTCACTCAGAAGACCTTGCACAATTTTTCAACACCACCATCCGGGTCTGTTAAAATGCAAAACCCCGTAGACTTCTTTATTTTTAGCCGTGTATTTATACCAGCTGATAAGCTAGAGAGGACGTTTTAAAGAAAGAATAATGAGAATGTTTAATGCTTCTAAAAGAGAATTGCTTGAACCCTGAGGTATATATAAATATACAGCAAAAAGTGAATCGAGGATATTTTGGGACAGAATATAGTGGTCAATGCATGTACTGTTAATTTTGAGGAAATAACTATTCTTGAATAAATAATCTAATATTGCTAATCTTTCAAAAAAAATTAAAAAAGTACATAAAGTATATCGTTTTAGCATACTTAACAAATCTATGAGGTAAATAACATTAGATAAGATTTTCCGTTTTCCTTCTGTTCCGTTTTCCGTTCCGCGTTTTAGCAACACCCATGTATGTATACACGCGAACCCATCTAATCGAAGAGCTGGGTAAAACTAGTACCCGCTAATGAGACATGCAAACCTGTGTTGTGTACGTAACTTCAGACAAAGATCAGTCATTTGTAACATGCATGTATTTTTATGACCTATTCTTCAAATCCAGTTGCACTATTTTATTAGGTAAATAACAGCTTTAAGGTGGTGCAGGACACCTGCATATTGTGATGTACATGTATACTTCCTATTGAGATAAACAATAAAGTATGTTGACTATTGATTAAATATTTACCCCCAAATAATGTTACCTAACATTGAAGCGCAATGGGTTAGAGCGTTTACATGTCTGTAAGAGCATTGGGGTCCAAGGTGTATTTTTGGTAATTTACGAATTTTCATGGGGAGGGGGGGTCTGGACCCCTCACTCCCACCCCTTCTCTAAATCTGTGCACACGATGATGTTCATGTAGGCACACAGAAGCAAATCTAAAACCGGCAACCGCCACGGGGAGGGGGCATAATTTAATTTTTAATTTTGTTTGTAATAATTATATAGACCATTATACTTCCTATGACATAAAATGTTAAGATTATTGATTAACTGAAAATTCACTGCAAACAGTTCTACCCCAAATTGCACATAAAGTGCTGCTCATGTCACGATGTGTATTATCATATGGGCAGGGATCTCATCCTTCAGTTATGAAAATTATAATTTTTAAATGTATTACCGGAGTTTGCATGTAGCCTTCATTTTTAATTAAACTGGTATAAAACAGTGTTATTTAGGGGCAAACACATGGTGCGGGTATTACTGTCTAATGACAGCATCTAGTTTATTTTTGTTTTCTCTAAAACATGTAGTACTTTTTTTTTCATTTTGATTGTGCATATATTATTTATTACATATATTACTGTTATAACAATCATCAAAACCTAGATGTGACGGGGGTTTTACTCGATCAGCCGACTCCAACTTCATGTAGGTCTACCATTTCCAGTTGAAGCCTCTGAATATCTGACAATTCGGGTCAAAAAACAAGCTTAACAATCTGAATGAATCCCATAGCCTTTTTATTGCACAATAAATACTTAAATCACTGTTTATAAAGGCATTTCTATATGATCACGTCGAAAAAGAAGAAAGATAATCCTCTTGTGTAGAAAATACCACGAGGTTCCACACGGGGGAATTGATAACTACAAAAAAAATGTGTATTTTATCTGTTAAATATTTATTAGCGTTATTTTAATCTAAATTAAAGAGACTATTGAATGAATTATTATTTAAATTATATGTTCAATTTATAGGTTGTTAGTACATGTTGATCTAGTCCTTTATCTATTGATATCGCTTGATATTATTCCAAATTATAGGATTTTTAGTTAGTAGTATGTCATTTTGTTGATTTTTTAAAAAGATAATAATAAATGAAATTTGATATATTTATTATAAAACAAGGGCACTGCTAAGCGAAGCATCCCCTCGCGACATGAGTTATTGTGTTTAGGGATGTATTATTTAGGAATATATAGTTATGTTAATGATAAGACCACATTCTACTATCCCTAAATTACTGCAAAAACTACATTTTCTTTACCTGTACTCGATCTAAATCCAAAAAAAAAATATCAAGTTGTTGATTTGAACTGCTTACTTTCACTTTGGTTTCAAAGAAGTGAAGCGGAAGATTGATAACTTTTACTCAGAAAGTTCCACTGATAACTCGTAGGTATACAATATTGATTATGACATAGATTTAATGAAATTTTCACATAGAGACTTTCTCTGTTTGTGAAAATAATTAGGTTGGGGAATAGCTTGGTAGGATGCCACTCGGCTTTCTACTTGTTGCTAATGGAAAAGAGAAACAATTCCGTAAAATTAAAACAAGTCCTTTATTCTTTAAACGTCGGATGGAAAGTGCATTAAAACAAAAACTTATTTCGAAACACCCTGTAGCAAAACACAGCAATGCGAGAAAGCGAGATCGTTTTTACGCTTATAATCTAAGGATCGATAATTCCGCATAAGTATGAAAATGCATAACGCCTATAAAATGCAAGAAAACTAGAAAACAAAATATAAACTGTTGCCATTCAATAATTAAAGAGGAAATAACTTACAAATATTACTTAGCTGACGAATTTCTACCGATTCTTAAATTCACCTTCTCGCACTGGAGAGTTAACAATAATTACGCGGCGAATTCAAACTTTATGAAAACAACATTTAACAGTTCAATAATAAAAAATCACACATTTTAACGAAATGAAGCAAACTTATGTATCATGGCATAATAAACAATGACGTGAAATATCTTTTACAGAAATGAAAACTAAAATTCTGGAATGACAAATTCATAGTTCCGCCGATTGGTACAAAAATACATCCCACGATACGACATGCCTTAACAAACACTGTGTAAGAATTTCAAGCATCTGCGATAAATAGCTGCTGAGAAATCTTTGACGAAAATTTGTTTGAAAATTTTGGCTAAAAAAAAACAAAGTCATTATTTAACAGGAAGTTGACGTCCGATTGATACAAAAATATATCCCACAATATGGCATGCCAAAACAAATAGTGTGTTAATATTTCAAGCATCTGCGATAAACAGTTGCTGAGAATTCTTTAACAAAAAATCGTTTGAAAACTTTGGCTAAAAATAAACAAAGTCGTCATTTAACAAGAGTTTGACGTCTGATAAGTACAAAAATATATCCCACGATATGGCATGCCTATACAAATATTGTGTAAAATGTCAGGCATCTGCGATAAATAGTTTGCTGAGAAATCTTTGACGAAAATTTGTTTGAAAATTTTGGTTAAGAAATAAGCAAAGTCGTCATTTAACAGAACGTTGACGTCTGATTGGTTGGTTCAAAAGTATATCCCACGATATGGCATGCCTTAACAAACACTGTGTAAAAATTTCAAGCATCTGCGAAAAATAGTTGCTGATATAAATGCGACAGAAATTTTTGTTACGGACGGACAGACAGACACACAAGGGTAAAACAGTATACTAATACCCCTACACCTTCGGACTGGGGGTATAAAAATGTGTTTATTTATATTAAGGATTAAGATCTTGGTGCTTAGGGAACCATGAATTCAGCTAAAAAAAAAAAAGACTTCATCGTCAGAGTCAGGAAACTATAGGTTTTCTTCAACAATTTTAAAACAATCTCGATACATGATATATGACAAATGGAGCATAAAACAAACTACACATATAACAACATGTTGTTTATGAGTCTCTTGAATTCGCTAATACTGGTGTTTGCTTCACTACCAAGAAGGCGGACTTGGTCTCTTGCGTATTACTCAGCTTTCGTTTGATTCGCCTTACAATATTGCTGGGCTCTTGCACACAAATTACTAAGTGCAGTCAACAATGTATGATCTACTCCTCAAAAGTACTGCTAAAAAATCAAATAATTTTTGATAAGTTTCAAATAAAATATATGTTACGGAAGCAATACAATGCTTATGGTACTGATATATGTTTAGAAAAAGAATATTCTTCTACAGTAATTTAGTAAAGCATGGGTAATCGGACGTTAAGCAACACATTAAAACTAATTGCTGGTGTATATTTATTTGATTACATCTTTAAAAAAATTACTAAAATTATATTAGCGGTTTATCAATGTATTTGCTTTTGTATCATCCGTTCTCGTTATACAAAATACAAAAAACGCAAACATTAGTGTTGGCAATGGTCTATGCAATATTTGGTCAATTGACAATAAATCCCTGAAAAAATACGAAATGTTTCATGTCACACATTTTCATGAAAACTGCACATTGATAAACGTACATTAAAAAACTATGTCAATTTAATGACTTCACAACGTACATGTATTTTTGCCTCAATTATGCGTTATTGTGATTCAGGCATTTGTCTGTATACTTTTAAAGTAATTATTAATGGTTCTGAACTGTTGTTTTATATTACAGTTATATGCACGCACCGACTGAAATGCGAAATGTTACTGTTATAAAATAAATCACATCTCAAAAGGGGGAAGGTGGGGAAGCAAACAGATTGATATTACTGACTACAAATTAGACTTCATACTCACATGACTTGAAACTGCAAAATGACTTAAATATCTCAGTAAACATACATGTATACCAATGAATAATTATTGTAATTTTACAATTATAAATGTTGAACATTGCCAAAACTAGCATCTTTATTTATATCAGAAAACAAAGACAATTCGTTAGTAGACAGAAAGTACTATACATTATTGTTGCCAACTCAATCATCCAAATCGGCACTCTTATATCTCTTTGTAGCTGAAATTTTAGCAATGAAAATTAAAATTGATCCAAACATAAAAGGTATTAACATAAACTCAAATGAAATTAAAAGTAAGTAAAATTGTAAGAGATGATATTTCTTTTATAAACACTATGAAAATAGTACACGAGTTCTGTGATCACGCAGGATCCAAAATAAATGTTAATAAAACAGAACTGTTATTGCTAGGTGGACTAAAAAAACACACTTACAGAAATTAATGGAAAAAAAGTAGCTGAAAATACTGTAAAGTGTCTTGGTATATATATAGGGCATGACAAAGAGGAATGTTGCAACAAAAACTGGATGAAAATATATAATGATATGGAAAAACTGTTTGAATCATGGAAACGCAGAAAATTAACATTATTTGGAAAGTCTTGCATAATTAACACACTAGCTATATCAAAACTTATATATGTAGCGTCTATTTTATGCCTCCCAGGGAAGGAATTCTTAAAGAAAATTCAACGTCTCATATTTAATTTCGTATGGAATAAATCAGAAAGAATAAAACGCAATACTCTTATCGGCGATGTAAGAAATGGTGGTCTGGGTATCATTGATGTAGAAAGTAAACTCAAAGCTTTAAAAGCGGCCTGGTTACCAAGAATAATAAAATCCAAAGGAGTTCTGTACAATATACTGAATGGTTTTTGTAAGAAATATAATATAGATGTGATGTATGTTTAAAAATTTGCAATTTTCGAGTAACGTAGACAATCTAAAATGTCCACTGTTTTATAAAGAAATACTTTGTTCTCTAAATGAATGTAAAATTTCCTGATTAGATGTAATGTCAAATGTCGATATAGTACGACAGCCGATATGGAACAATTGTAATATGCGATACAAAGGAAATGTATTATTTTTTGAAAATTGGGTTAAAAGTGGCATCCTATTTGTGAAAGATATACTGGATGATAATGGAAAAATTCGAACTTTAGAAAGTTTAAGGTAGTCCTATTCTCGGCACTTAATGGGCTCAATCATTAGAAGCTTAGCTTTAAAACATAGATATACATTCTAGCAATACATATACAAAAGAAAATATGCATGTTTACATGCTAGTTTGTTTGTTATCACCTCTCAGACGGGTGTACCCCCTTGCGAAAATTATTGACAATTATGAAATTTGCCAGACGTCCATTTTTCCTAAAAATAATTACCAATTTTGGGAAAATTAGAACTGAACATACAAAATAGAGTATAAATATTTATTTAAGCCATATCTCATCAATAATTTTGCGCAAACTTTTGTATGTACGCTTTATGGACCTGATGTATCAAAATAGAATACAAAAAATGCTATGCTAGTATTGCGTTTGGTAATTTTTTTTTACTATTTTATGGACTCAAACTTAAATTCATGGTGTTTATTCTATAGATTGACAAAAAGATTTGGTAAAATAAATTATATGTTGACGGATTACTTTTCACGCTATAAGCTCTAAACCAAGTAGACCCTGACGAAAAAATCCGTAAAAATCACATTTTGCTACAGTTTTCTGCCAAGATCTGTCAACAATGTTAGATATCATTTACACATTAATTAATTGACGATTGAATAAATTCGAAATAGCTTCTGTCTTTAGATTTAAACCGGTTTTGGTAAAAGAAAAAGAAAATTTCGGGGGGGGGGGCATCAAAGTAAAGAATATATAAGCATACCTGAGATCCTGGTTAATCAGACACTTCGTTTTTCATTTTACATTAATAGAATCGAGTTTCTCAACATTAATCATTTCTATCTCTCATAGAATACATATATTACCGTTCTAATTGCTTATTATTGCCATTGTTTACAACAGCGATGTAGAGCAAAATCAATACCGGGTATCTAAAACGCTTTGTAAAAGTCGAACCAATATTGTAAAATCCGTGTTATGACGTAGTGCGATACTCGGACTACTTTAACCAATGTTTTGAAAGATAGATCTAATTGATTATGTGAATATAAGACTATTATTTCTGTGTTAAAATCAGTGGTGAGAAAATATGATTTTGCAAATACAAAATTTGTGGATAAGACAATTGGTTTAGATTTTTATTTTCAAACTGGCTATGATAACTTGTATGGAAAAAAAATGTAATTATTTTTACAAAAATTTTATAAAGAAGAAGTTTACAAAACCTTGCTACCAGACAAAACTATCGAAGGAGTTTGAAATTCACGATACTCAACAATGGGAAAAAATATATGTCTGTAAAATTTTAGAAGTTGAAGATAAACAATTATCTGACTTCAATTACCGACTGCTTAATAATATATTGTGTAATAATGCATATTTATGTAAATGGAAGGTAGATGTGAAACCAGAGTGCAGGATGTGTAACAAGATGGAAACAAGTTATCATTTGATTTATGAATGTAAAAATGTGCTATTGATATGGAGGTTATTAAGTGAATTTCTTTCTTTTGATGTTAAATGGAAACATATTATTATAGGCTTTTACTTAGAAAACAATAGAAAAACTGCAACATTAAATTTTTTAATATCCTTAATTGCATTGAGAATATATAAGTATAACATGTATTGTAGATTAGAAAAAAATAGATGAAAACGAAGGTCTTAAGACGCATATCAAATCATCTCTGTTAAATTACGCATCTGTTTTACGTTTGAAGTACAAATCTAGAGCAAGTTATATCACTGATTTTGCTCGTATGTTGTAAAATATTACTATATGTAAACTTATATTATATAGAATTATACTTTTTATAGATGAAATAGCTACTGAGAGGAAACCAGTCCTCCAGTAGCGCTGTCTATAGGGTACATGTATGTGAATGAACTGTAACGAAAAAGTGGTGATCCCTATAGACAGCATATATCTACGTTTTCTGTTAGAATTCTTCAAATTTATTTAGTAGTACTCGGATTTACATATATGAGTTTTGTGATAAACCCTATTATTATTATTATTATTATTATTATAATTATTAATATCACTATTTTCTTTTTTTAAAGCAATATACATGTATCGTAAAATGTAACTTAAAAAAGAATATGTCTATCATTTCATAAAGATGTATGCATACGACCTAATTTACATATTTTATATTATTACCAGCACATGTTCTGTGGCTACTTTTGTCAATGCTAATACTATCATTATTATCGCATCTATTATATTTTGATTGATAAAATGTTGTTTATATGTTGTATTTAATGACAAGAAAAAATAAAATTTACAAACCCCCCCCCCCCCCCCCAAAAAAAAAACAAAAACAAAACTCAATTATCCTAACGTCCACTCATCCGTCATCTTATAAGAATTTATCTGAGTTTGTTTACATGCATCAATATAAAAACATGCTAATAGAATTGCAACTAAAACGTTTAAAATTAACAAAAACTGATATAAACCAATTAAACTGTTCATTGTTGATATGCCCGTTTAGGAAAAAAAATACACATTTATATAAATACGTAAATTAACTTTAAATCGAAAGGATATCATATATAGTTGGTGTTTTTATATAGATATTGAAATTTGCATTTAACTCGATTACAGTTTTGTTCTTTGTTTCCATTAACTCTACCTATGCATGTCTCAAGACTGCTAAAACACTCACACTCATTGCAAAATGATCCGATGTATCCATCAACACAACCTAGACACGTTCCATCAACGATGTGACATCGTACTTCCTGGCAATTTTGTGGACAAGGTGATTAACAATTTACGTCATAATATCTTGTTGTGGGACATCCTAAAAAAATCATTTAATTACGGTATGGAATATTACTCATAAAGAGCGCTACGAAACAACTAGTTTTATGAAATATATTTCTTTTTTTAAATGACTAATCTTTTAAATGATTTAACCAATTAAGAAAATTCTTCTGTTTGACGTTTGAATCGTGGTATTAAGTACGAAATATAAACTTTTAGTGTTTTCCTCAATTTTTAAACCTTTATTTTTTACTTAAAAAGTATTCAAGTTTGAGGCATTTTAGATTTTACTATCGAATAAGGGCTGGGGTTTACTTGACGATGCATGTATATAATGCACATTGTAATTTTTTGGGGGCGAACCGTAAAGAAGCTATAAGAATGGATGTGTATGTTGATTCGTGCACAGGTTTTTTTGGGGTTTTTTAATAAACATGAGCATAATTAAAGTGTAGTGGGGTATATGAACATTTTATAATGAAAGCACTTAGAACACTTTGGTGTAATACGTATGTATAGATTAAAATCTGGACATCATTTGTTTGACCGTATTATGATTATTAAACACAGATGAATATTATATATAGTATTATTATACTTTCATGTTAAATACTGAAATCTGACTAGTTAAGACGCAGTTGGTAATCGATTCTATTACCCTCAGCGTTAGCAACACGTTCGGCAACGAGTAACACAACGAATTGTTACATGCGCGTAAATTCTGCGCGTACGGTTCGCCGTAGACTTCACTTCATTTCTATATAAAAGCAGTATTTTTTTTTTTAAATAAGACATTCCGTATAATAAAATAAATAGTGTCTGTTTGGGAGGGTAACTGTTGAAATTAACACCCCTCGAAAGGTTGACAATGGTTTTCTTGGGATGCCAATTTCAACAGCTACCCTCCCAAACAGGCACTATTTATATATTACTATACTTTTATGATAAATACTGAATTATGATTCGTTAAGACACAGTTGACAACCCGTTCTATTACCCTCAGCGTAAGCAACACACTTAGCAACGCGTAACACAACGAATTGTTACATGAGCATAAATTATGCGCGAACGGTTCGGCGTAGAATTCGCGTCATTTCTATATAAAATCTGTAAAAAAATTATATATTAAGACATTCAGTATAATAAAATAAATACTGCCTGTTTGGGAGGATAACAGTTGAGATACATGTAGTCACCCCTCGAAAACCATTGTCAACCTCCGCATCGCGTAGGTTGACAATGGTTTTCTCGGGGTGTGAATTTCAACAGTTACCCTTCCAAACAGGCACTATTTATATAATGCTGAATGCTAAGGGGCAGGTAAACTAACTGTCGGTATATTATTCTTAAGGTTCCCATCAACGCTTCATTATTCATTTCCAAACAGTAATACAAAGCTCAATCGTTGATTTAAATTTCGGAATTTTTTCTCATATTAAAATTTTTATATAACACATTTTTATTTACAGAGGTAGGCTAAATTCTTCGTGGTTATTTTTTATTATTATTCCATAGGCTTAGCAAGATTAAAACGATTTACTACGAAATTGTAAAATCTCAAACTTGTTCACTAAAACTTTTTTTAATTCAAAATTAATTAGGTAAACCTGATTTCGTTTTTGTTTGGTAGAAAGTGTTTTGACTTCTTTCAAAAGAAATCAACACATTTCGGAGTTGGTCTTTATAATGCGTAATTGTTCATTGTAGATAGTGTCACTATACCGAAACTATTGAATGACTTTTTATAAATTCCAATATTACTCAAACAAGTTACGTCGATTGTTTGACAACTGTTGCATCTTGATGTAGTACATTGTGTTTCATCGCAATAAAGCAACGCAGGATATTATTACATTGCAAATTATTAATATGTTATAATTTTCCTTTCTGCAAAAATGAAACTAGATAAAAACAATTTTTCAAAATATGTCAGCTGTTAAGAGTGCATGTATTTAGACGTTTTTATCTAATGTCAAATTAATGTCTATTTCACATAGTTCCGTGTATGCATGCTGACTATAATCTGATGGATATAAAAGGCTAGTTCTGTTGTTGTAATAAATGACATATCTTCCATGTGTGACACACGTGATGTTCATTTGATTAGGTATTGTTGTCCTGGTATATATAGTGTCCCTAAAACACAACACTCCGTCGTCCTTACTAGTAGTGTTTGCTACATAAACCGAAAATCCCAAAAATCTTGCTGTGAAAATGTTGTTTTCATCTGTCATAATAAGAAAGAAAATAAATAAAAGCTATATTAATGATTATATATTTGCAAACAATTGGCATCAGAAGTAATAAAACAATTATAATTAGAATATTTAACCTATTAACGCAGATATTTTTTCTTTTTTTAAATTAACGTCATTCCGTCATATTACGTTTTATATAAATGCATTCATGAAAAAGACAACAGAACGACTCAAAAAGATATTGAAAAAATCAAACATAATCAAATTATTTATAAAATAATCCTAAAAATGAACAATAGTCGTTCATTTAACTGTGTTCTTATCCTAACCTTTCAATTTACTCATTTTTAATAACCCGTTTTATAAAATACATGTTAAAAGAATAGTATCAACATGTGATTTTCATTATCAAGTTATCAGATATATAAAGTATTATGCTGGTACATGTACACGCAATCAAAACATAGTTTTAAAGGTCGGTAATTGAAAGAGACACTTTGTTGTCGAACAATTAATTACAAATAGTATCCACTATTTATAGGTTATTCTTTACAAATAATAATGAAAACGTTTTAAGTTAAAAAAAAATCATGTCTTCAATTTTTAAATGTGCGCTTTTATAACTAGATTTGTAGAAATCATTAATATGTATGAATGTAACAATGTTAAAACCTTACCCCATGCATCATTTTCCGTCCTGTACTGTATAAATATGTTGTATATGCCGATTATGTCTCCTAAATCTACCCGCCATTCTGCTGTGTTTTGGTAGTGGTCTGATATTGTGCACTGTTCTCCCCAATAAGACAGGTTTGAATACAGTCAATCTACTGCATGATGTGCACCCCATTCTGGTTTACCGGGATAGGGATACAGCTGCCATGCTGGTTTATTCAGAGCCACATTTTCTAAAAACCAACGGACACATCGCTAATGTTAATATGAATGTAAAATCAATGTTAGCGATACATTTTATTTAATGAAATGTCCAGGTACAGAATATTGTTTGAGTCTTATTTTAGTTTATTTAAGTTACTCAGGTGACCTATTGCCATTGATCTTCGTCCGTCGTGCGTCGTCATATATTACCAATTTGACATGTTTAGCATCTTCAAAACTACATGTCTAATGGTACGACTTTTTTTGTTAAAGGAACTGTATAATTTAAGGAATATAAATTGTACAATTCATGACGTTTACAATCACCGGGCCTCATGAGTGGGATCGAATATGCAAACAATTTTCAAGCATATCCTTCCTTACTCCCAGGTAAGAAAAAAAAATAACCACGAAGCGATCTACCATGATTGTGAAATAACTTGCTTCTTTAATCCCATATGAGAAAAACTTACTACATGGTTATGATTTTAATTTAAAAAAAAAACTTCTTAATGGTAAAATCCAAGGTCCTTTGGGTCAGGGTTTCAAGTCCTAAGGAAGGACCATATGGACAAATGTATTGAATCTCAGAAAAAAGTACCCTTTACAGATGTGAAATATAAACAGGATGCGTGATTATAAATGAGGCCCTCTATCAAACTTAAAATGCATGGCTCACGAGTTTGGGGTTCAGGCTCTTAAGCATGGCCCTGGTGCTAGGGTAAAAGTAAATCAAGATCCATTCGACTATTGTCGGCCTCCATCAAATAACTAAAGTGGGGGTTAAATTCAGAGGAGTCTCGAAGTATGGTTTACAATCCAAATTGAAGCTTAAAATGCAATTATTTGACTCCCTGACTGATCCATCTACAGAATATAGTACTTGGGTGACAGCAAATGTCTATGAGCCTCTTGTTTTTGTAAATATAAGAATAGAAGTTCAAATTGAAGATTTTATATTTTTAACAACTTTTAAAGAAAGTTACATTTTTTAATATATCATTAAATAATTACACTGGAAAGCTGCCATAGATGCCAGGCTAGCCTTTCTCGAAATGTGACGATATTGTATGCCAAATATATAAATTTTCCTTTGCGTTTCTTTTTTCACTGATATTGCATCTACAACATGTTACTGAGTTTATACCAAACTCATACATTTCAAGATATTTTTTAAATGAAACATAATAACAATAACCTTCGGTTTTGCTTCAATGATTTAACAAGTTTAATCTAGGAAATTTCAAATTATTTCGATCAAATGAGTTGAACAATTAATATCATTTTTTTTTTTACCAACAGCACATACAGTTAAGTCTTGTTAGTGTGTTTGGTGGTAAATTGAATGACCAACCATATAAACTTATCAACAACACATATACCCATTGTTGCGAGAACTGGTTAACGATATTGTAAATATTACTTACCATAAGAGTCCACAATGCAAATAAATACATTAAAACAAATGAATATGAACATAATAAAACTCATTTTTGCCTACGTCGCAGACTAGGACAAGTATTAATTAAACATAACAAGGAAGTGTGAAACCAAGGTAACAATAATTACCAACGAATGGTCGTGATATGCATTTAAAGGGATCAACAGTGTTTGCAAAATATTATGCATATACGATTGCATGTATGTCCACACTTTTGTATGAGAACCTGTCCTGTCGAGAACTTGATTATATTCCTTTTAGGTGGTCTGATTTGAAATATTTTTAAAGTCATCATCATTTTAGACAAATATAACAGTATACATATACAACAAACCGTATCTTTGGCTGTTGTTTTTTTTTTAAATATTACAACTGAAGTACTTTTACGAAGGTTAAACGCGTAAACAAACACTAGTTAAAACGACAAAAAAATCATACAAGATTTCACGCAATCTTCAGTGTATTTATTCAATTTGTTGGTAAAATTTTGAACATTGGCTCAAGGAGACAGATAAGTTACTGGTTATCAAAGACTTTTTTATAGCCAAGTAGTACATCGATATTGTACATGTATGTAAGGATGCCTTCAACACCGGTCAATTTTTGATATTATGGAGATCTATTTTAAAAAAGCAACATTCTGAAAATGTAACTTCGATCGTACAACTAATTTTGGGAAAAATCCGATATCACCCTTGAACGGTTTTTTAATCAAGCCGATTAAGCACAATATGAATTGTTGCGTCACACGGCCAACACCAATGTACTTTTTCTTGCATGTTTTTTTTTTTTTTATCGATAAAGAACAATTATTTCTGTATTGTAATACCCGGAGTGACTACATTTTTACCGTTGTTTGAGTTTACAACACTGTTTAATCGTACAAAAATGCCAAATTCGGAAAATTGTCTGTTTCTTAAATTTATTCATATATACAACAACTTTGCATAGAAACTGATAATAGAATGATACTGTAATTACATGTAACATAAACATCCTATTTTCGTACTTGATATGCATGTCAATCTGTTCATTTATTCGGAAAAAATTCCAAAGCAATATTTTGCAAAAGGTTTCAGTCTAACTATCTTAACAATTGTTTATTGTATGGAACATAACATTACCACTATGTTGCCCAAGGATTTGAGGCCAAAAACAATGAGAATAGCATGTACTAATTAAAAACAAAAACATGACCCTTAAGGAATAATAGCTCAAGTCCATGAACAGCTGATGAAGTCAGCACGTTGTTCTTATCAAACGACAATGGAATTTTATTTAGCAAGGTATCAGTGCAACAATATGAATAAATGCTGACTATAACTCTCGAGAAGAAGTTTAAATTACTTTATAGGAAAAACAATTATGATCAAATTAATGACCAAATTATTTATCACAGATATAAGAGGCAAAGTAAATGACTTAGATGAAATTCTTTTTGTTGTTATTGCTTTATTTCGTCGCGGTGATGTAATGAACAAAATTCCCCAACAAGAAACATACAAATGCAGAGACCACAAAACGGGCTAAATTGTGCATTGGGTAGGTCACAAATGCACCACACCACTCAAAAAGCAACATTTGTCAATCGAAGTTAAATTTTGAGGCCAACGTTCATTCATAATTGAAAATCCAATCAAATTTGCATAAAAATGCAGTAGGATTTACATGTATTGGGTCAATATCCCATTCAATACACAAGTGCATAATTAAACAAATAATCATTTTCATGGTTCAAATTTGCCATACTGTAAGACACTATTTGTGCCACAAAAATGACACACGGTGTAGAAAACACTGTTCAAATTGAGGTGGGGTTTGACGTAAGTGCCACATGCATCCGCTAACAAAGGTCCTCCATATTAGTGACGGCGTCACATCCAGACATCAAATAATTACCACCGACCAATGCCAATGAGGATGGGATTGCACTTACCTGGTTTTATCATTTTTGACCCCCATTATGTGTTCAATAGCCCCTTGTAAATTGTTGAGAAAAAGGTCGTTCCCCAACGTAGACAGGTGGGTACCGTCACTATGAAAAAAGTTGTGTCTTGACTAATTTTAATTTTAGCATGCTTGATGTAGCCTCCTCCCGGGCTCACACTTGTCTACGAGACGGTCAACTCGGGTTCGGGTTTGATTCATCGCTTTGGTGTTTGTTAAGTTTTGTGATTGTATTTGCAGAAAATCTCAGTCGAAAAAGCTCCACAATTGTATCGTTAAGTTCAACCTTCGGCAATCGATTTGCAAATTTTGCCAATGATGGTAGTCCAACAACATCTCATCTTACCGATGTAAACAAACATATAGTTTGGTTTGAAGTCGATCTTGGATAACCTTACAGTATCAATAACTTTAAACTGTATTATAGAAAAAAGGTATTTGCAATAAAAAAAAATCTATACAAAACAAGGATTTCATTATGATAGATTACTATTACGACTAAAAAAAAACTGAAAACAAAATTCAATCGTTGAAGGAAATGCACAGATTAAGGCACTTCTATATGGATGCATCAAACTCATCTGCATCAACTTCAACAACTACACAGGGAACCCGATGTTACAGTAACTCTACAGAATACCCAGAAGTGCTTTCTTTTAAGTGTGTGATATAGAGGTATATGGTACGTATTATTATAACAGTTGGCTTGCTTTTTTTTTGCTATTGTTACCGACTGATTAGGAATAAGATACGTCACAGTTTCCGTTCAAAGAATAGATAATAAGGAAAGAGTGAAGATACGATGAGGAAATTTAATATCCTTCTCCAGAATTAAAAAGTCCGTAAAAATCAAACTTTAGCTTTCTAATATATGGTACATTCACATTTAAATGTGTTCAAATCATGACCACAGAGGGTCAGGAAATTAGGTTTGTAGGCTTGTAATAATGATATTTTTGAAATTATATTTAAAAAAAAAAAATAC
The DNA here is from genome assembly GCF_963853765.1 of Magallana gigas. Lineage (NCBI taxonomy): Eukaryota > Metazoa > Mollusca > Bivalvia > Ostreida > Ostreidae > Magallana > Magallana gigas. Next base: position 37,398,811 of record NC_088853.1, on the reverse strand, counting down.
ATTAATGAAAACAGATAGATACAGAAATTGAAATACACATTTTTTAATACTAAAGTCAAATCAAAGTCGGGATCAAAATTTTCATATGCGTTCAAACAATTTAATAGCTGGTTTGCTTTCATTGAGTACGAGTGCAAGCGCCCTGTAAATAATGACAGAAAATAATTCTATTATTTAACATTTTTTGTTGAGTCATTAACATTATAATGATGCAAGTTTCATTTTTGTTTTTGTTTTTTTTGAGGGTTGTTGTTGTTGTTGTTGTTTTTTTTTGGTTATTTTTTTTTTTTTGGGGGGGGGGGGGGGGGTTAGGTGCACACATATAATAATTAAATTGAATTAAATTATAATTATTCAGATTGAATAGCTTTAATGAGAAATTGCTTGTGGCTGGTAATCAGCTGAAACAAATAAATTGACACTGTACTAAGATTTCATTGTTTGTATTTGAGTAGATACCTTGTCTGATTTCAAATGTTGCCGCTTGCTGATTAGGATTATGGCCAATGTTACTCAGGTAAGCGATGTGTCCCTTAGGCTTCTTTTTTAAAGTTTGGATGATAGTTTTCTTTTTAAGTCGCAAAAGTGGCAAATATATTGAAGATTGGTCCTCGTGTCAAGGATGCCAATAGTGTGATGTGAGCAGTGTTTTTATTGTGAGTTGTTTGAAGTTATAAAAAAAAGTAAAGTTACCTCAATGTTAAATAAGAGCATATAGTTTGCAACATGCATCAAAGACAATTGCAGCAGGGAAAATGTGTTTAGCTAAGAGTATAAAACATGTGTCTCAATTTAAACTAAGCTTTATGAGTAAAGTAAATCCCTTTTAATAGGAAAATCAGCAGTATGCACTTTTTTAAAGTACTGACAAAATAATAATTGCCTATGAGATGAAAATCTTTGGAAAAAATATCATTTTATATTTTTGGATTATTATTTTGAAATTCATGCATCAGTGCAAACAACGGTAATGCCGCCCACATTTTTAAATACATCAGTTCACTTAACTAATATTAACCATACATCAACAGTATCTACAGTAGCAACCACTACTACTGTAGCACAAACTACAAACGAAACATTAATAGTAGCAACGAGTATGAACGAGACAAGAACAACATCACAAACTATAACAACAGAAACAAAACTTTCGTCAAGGCAACAGTTGAAACGACCACAATAGAGACATCTGCAATAGCACCACCAACAACAGAGGCAACAACAGTAGCTCCGACTACAACAAAGGCATCAACAATAGCACCGACTACAATAGAGACGTCTACAGTATTACCGACTACAGAAGAGACATCAATTATAACACCGACTATTACAGAGATAAATACAGAATCACCGACTACGACAGAGGCACCAACAGTAGCACTGACTTAAACATATGCACCAACAATAGCACCGACAACAACAGAGTTATCAACCGTAGCAACGACTACAATAGGGATATCAACATAAGCACCGACTAAAACAGAGGCACCAACAGTAGCAACGACTACAACATAGGCACCAACAGTAGCAACAACTACAACAGAGGCATCGATAGAAACACCAACAACAACAAAGGCATCAAAAGTAGCACAGACCACAACAGGGGCATCAACAATAGCACTAGCTACAATAGAGGTACCAACGGTAGGACCGACAACAGCAGCACATCAACAGTAGTACCGACTACAATAGAGACGTCTACAGTAGCACCAACAGCAACAGAGGCAACAACTGTAGCACCGACAACAACAGAGGTATCAACGGTAGCACTGACTACAATGAAGACGTCTACAGTATTACCGACTACAGAAGAGACATCAATAATAACCCCGACTATTACAGAGATACATGTATCTACAGAAGCACCGATTACAACAAAGGCACCAACAATAGCACCGACTACAACAGAGGTATCAACAGTAGCACTGACTACAACAGAGGTATCAACAGTAACACTGACTACAACAGAGACACCAACAGAGCACCGACTACAACAGAGGTATCAACAGTAGCACTGACTACAACAGAGACACCAACAGAGCACCAACTACAACAGAGGTATCAACAGTAGCACTGACTACAACAGAGGTATCAACAGTAACACTGACTACAACAGAGACACCAACAGAGCACCGACTACAACAGAGGTATCAACAGTAGCACTGACTACAACAGAGACACCAACAGAGCACCAACTACAACAGAGGTATCAACAGTAGCACTGACTACAACAGAGGTATCAACAGTAACACTGACTACAACAGAGACACCAACAGAACACCGACTAAACTTAAAATCAGGTTCCGTGTGTTATGTATTGTTTCCCTTTTGGGTATATTTTTTTGTTAAATATTTAAACAGCAAGTTAAAAAAATTCTCTATTCTAAAGAATAAATTAAGGAAACATGTTTGCAAATTTTAAAAATATTGCATTATAAAAAATTGAAGTTTTTGTATAATATGCATCAAGAAAATGTATTTCAACCTTACAAAATATGATAATTTTATTTTATAATCTCGGGGAAAAAAATGATCGACAGTTTAATAGCATATCAAAATTGTATATATATTTGTTGACAGAAAATATCGCCTTCAATAAACCATTAAGGCGGCAGCATCATTCCTAACGACCCAGGTCGGGAGACGACCGTGATGTTACTAAACTTGAATATAGCCCGTGTAGCAAATTATATATGAAACGTGAGATAGCTAATCTGTATATCGTATGCCGATCAAATGCATGTCATGATGATTTTTTTTTTCTGTAAATATGTTTGTACAATTATATAAACAATATTCATTTCCTTTGAAACATTACTTATTAGCAGGTCTAATAACAAAACAGTAGGTAATTGTATATTGTTGACTGAGTTTGCATAGAGTAATAAAGGCATGGGGGAAAAACTGAGATGCATTTACACAATGTTCAGTAAAACATCACTTCGAGAGTTATTTCGCAGACTGTGATTAAACAGGTTATCATTAAATTACTGGCTTTATTTATTCGCTGACAATGTAAAATGTTTTCCTGTTATCATAAAGGATATTCTCTTTTCTAAAAAAAAAAAAACCCCAAAACATGTCTTTAAAAATAAAACTGTATGTGGATACTGAGAGTGAAAGTGCAAGAGGTATCATAGGTATAAATTGAAGAACATTTTGCTGTCCAATTAGATACAAACCAAGAGGTACATGTAACTAAACTATTGTCCATAACTCCTGTAAATAGACACTTGGACCGGTGCTATATGGGCTCAAGGAACACTTTTATGTTCTACAATCTGACTTTAACGTTGTCAAACAAATTCATTCAGTTCCCTGTTTAGTTCTATTTTCAAAAAGCATTGATACACGATGGTACAATACAACTACGTATTCTTTTTTGAAATGATTGTTACTTTATTAAGTTTGTTGAAAACTTCCTGGTGCTAGTTTGTTCCACGTACAAATAATTTATTTAAAGTATATTTTTGATTTTTATCTTTATATACTTACTATCAGTTTTTGACATCAAAAATGAGCGCACACAATTATTTTTAACAATAAGATAAAATATATTAATAATCGACTGTACCTGTAGATCTATTATAACTTTTTTACGGCTTCACAACATTGATATAGACTTTGCTTAAGTTGAAAAGGATGTCTTTGTATCTAACAACTAAAGTTCTTAAAGTCCTTCTCCCCACTCCAATGTATGGTGAAATAAATGATTATTTTGAAGACTTTCTATTTATTAGACTAACAATTACTTATATTCTCCATCTGACTATGGTCTTTAACATTATGGTACATCTTTTATTTTTGAGATCAGTTTGGTAAAAGGTATACCAATTAGACTCTGTTAATCGTTTAGAGGAAAATAGTGTGATAATGTACTTTTTATTGTCTATTTAAATTCATTTACGTCCTGTAAAATATCCGAAATAGGTTTCATTTAAACAATAAAATGCTTTCTTTGGTGATTCATTCGGGATATGAAGGTAGTGACATTGCAGAAAAAATATTTTTTTCTGCAATGATCACTACCTTCATAAACCGAATGAATCATTAAAGAAAGTATTTTATTGTTTATATTAACATCTTTCTTTAAGCTAATCGATAAATTGATTAGGACAAGTAAGTAAAATGCACTAAATTACTGTTGATGAACGTAAGTAAGTTAGCTAGAAGAGACAGCCAAATCGTCTCCTGAGAGACTTTGAGTCTGACATTGTCATTATTATTTCGTGCAGTCCGTGATTTTTCCTAGGTCGCTATAGGTTTGGACCAATCGATAAAGAGGGCGTGTCGATATCTGTCCTGTCATTTTTTGTTGTCAGTTTCTGCCGCTGTAGATTTCAACCAATCGATAAATGGGGCGTGTAGATTTCAGTCTGTCTGTTTCTATAGAGCTATGAATTAACTATAAGTTTCCGTAAGAAATAGAGGGAATAATACTTGGGAGATGTAAATATATGATACTAAAGCTTCAGTCTTGATTGGTTTTCGCAGTAATGTATTCACTGTGTTTATGTTTCGGACTTTTTGTATTTTCAAGTGCATATGGTAAGTACATGCATATCAATCTCTAATAAGTCTAAATTTTATCAAATTTCTGATACATGAAAAAGGCATAAGCAAACTAAAACAAAGAAAAAATATATACTTCCTTACATTGTATGTTATCTTTTGCTTATTAAAAGCTGATAAGTGTTAAAGATATAATTTAACTCATGTACACTAGATATTCAGCTGCGTATTTTATAGTTTTAGCTGGTTTGTCTTTCTCATTTAACAGGCATGTTATTGCTTATAATTATTTAGATTAATTTTAAAAGGGCGAATGAAAATGTTTTAAATCTAACTACTATGCTCTAGAATCGAACATTTGAGAAACAATGATAAAGTTCATGTAATCTTTTTTTCAGCGTTTAGGTTCTATATACCGACTATATTTGAAATCATGGTATTTTGTAGTTTTGATTCATAACAATCCAAAAAATTTTATGTGCGAATTTTCAATACAACCAAATTATCAAATGTACAACCTAGCAAATGATAAGAATAAGGAACGATACGACGAATTCATCATATAGCAGCAAGCATAGCGTACTCTCAAATTTAACAAATTGCATATGACATAAAGTCACTTTATATAACAATATTTACTTTTAAGAAAACGTTCTTTCTCAAAAAACAATGTATTTTTACCATGGTTTTATGAAAAGTCGTTTTTAAACTGAATTTCAAAAACGCCATTGAAGAGTAAAAACCTTTCGTTGGTTATTTTAAAAGATTTATTTTTATATAATAAAAAATGAATTACATTTTAGGTAAATTAATCATAAAAATTTTATTCGGAACTATTCAAACACTTAAACACTGTCATCCATTGTGGACAGCATCTGCATGGTAAAGAGGCTGTTAAATATTTCGTATTAACGAGGCCGAGTACAGAACGAGTACGCACGCTTTCGCGCAGCGTTTTATTTGTATTGTGACGTCATCTTTTTGCTAGATTGACGCCATGGCGTGATAGTTTCAACTGCAGATATTCAGCGAAAATTGTTGAAAATATCTCGTTTGATGCGTAAAAATAATGTTATATTGTGAAAGAAACATAAATGTCTCGAAGTATAAGCTATATTTGGGCTCGGGTCGAAAACGTGAAGAGGGTTCAGCAAGCCTAGCCTTCTGTCACGTTTTCTTAACCCGCCTAAATATAGCTAAATTCATATATTTCAGACAGTAACCATGTATTTTATATCAATGACCCTTAATATGTGATGTTATATATTTTTTTTATTACTTAAATATGTCTGAATGTTTTAATAATACTATTTAGATCACCTTTTCCGCTTTTGTCAAATAAAAAATAGCCATTATCTGACGAATCTGGGAAATTGGGCATACAAAAATCAACTTTGATAAGACCCCTGGAACAAACCAGGAGGTAAAAGGTTTTTTTTATTTGACCATTAGATGCCTTTTAGCAATAACTTTAATATGTAGAACAGAAAAAGAAATCCCTAGGGCAGAAGTTTTGAAAAAATGTAAAAAATATGCAAAATTGATACATTTCAAGCAAAATCCCATAGGGTCCTATGTTAAAGATTAACACACTTTGAGATGACCCCCTAAACAAACGGTGTGGTAAATGTCTTATTTTTTAATCTTAAAATAATAATTATATCAGTAGAAATTCATGTAAAAAGTTTCATCCAAAAATCTAGGGCAGAACAAATTAGACCCGGCCTCGTTAATGCTGTAGCTATGGACACATTGTCTGTATTTATTTCTAAATTTTACTTTATTGTTTACAATACTTTGGTAAGGTATTCCCAATAATCAGCCAACATTATACCGGCATTTGTAAAGTGAATATTGCATTGCAGACAACTCTTTCTTAATGGATTTGTGATGGATTTAAAGCAAGAGGTAAATAATCGAGATATTGAACTTGTCAGACGACTGCCTTGTCTCACATTATACATGTATTGATGTTCCATGCATTATCAGAAATGAGTATTGCGTTTATTTAAACTTCAGATCTCAATTAAAGTAGACCGATATTTTAGAATTAATAATTACGAGAATAGGACACGATCACTTCTTAAATTGACCAATCAGACATGCGTATACGTAAGAATGAAGGACTACACGTAATACAGTGATGTAAATTGCCTTTAGTTTTCCTTATGTTTTGGTTAAAAAAATATTATTTGAAATGTCATTTGATTTGAATATTTTGGAAAAAAAAGGGTAAGCAACATAAGATATGTTCAATGATATGCAGTGTATTTTGCTGTTTCAGCTTTTAGACAGATATATATATATATATATATATATATATATATATATATATATATATATATATATATATATATATATATTAATAATAATTTCTATTTCTGGGGGGTTAAGATAAGAAAATGATATACATCTAACTATCATTTCGTTTTAAATTTAAATTCATTTTTAAAACCAGTATATTTACAGCATATTCATATCTAGAATATGTTTGTTTTATAACAGAAAAAAAGCTGCATTTTAAAAAAAAAATAATTGTTTTAGCTGTGTACATTTATTTAGTTTTAGATATTGAAATGTTAATAAAGAATGCATGTCTGTCTTTACAGTTAACATTGCTTTGAACAAATCAGCATCCCAGACGAACCCGATAATTGGTGAACTATATGACGCTAGTAACGCTGTAGACGGACGTAAAACAGACCTAACGTTCAAAGGTGGTCAATGTGCTTCATCAAAGGAAAAAATGGAAACCGCCACCTGGTGGGTGAACCTGTCCAGCATCAATAGCATTCATCACATTACCATCTACTACAGGACAAACAACAAGCCATGGCCCGGTATGGTTATGTTTATATATCTTTTAAATGTTAAAAAAAACTACCATAGTAATATTTCACATCGTTAGCATCAATAGCATTCATCACATTACCATCTACTACAGGACAAACAAAAAGCCATGGCCCGGTATGGTTATGTTTCTATATCTTTTAAATGTTAAAAAAAAACTACCATCGTAATATTTCACATCGTTAATTCAAAATTTTGTTGGATTTGACATGAATATAACAGTTTTTAATTTGATATTTCATTTTTAGGAGTGAAAACACGCTCTGTGGATTACTTAAATTACGAACGTATTTTAAACTCTGTGCTGAATTAGATATTTTCTCTATTAACTAAAACTTCTTAACCGTTATACAGTAGTAAAAATGTTTTTTTTTCGACAAGCCAATCGTGTTAATAATTCGTGTAACGTGGGTGTTTGTTCGTATAATATGCGGGATCGTGCGTGTATCAGAAAAATTGGTTTCCGTTTGTTTACCGTGCTTGATCATGCGGTTTTTTTTCGTTTTGTTACTTTTTTAGGGAATGCCAGGATTTATTTTAAAACAACGACAAGTAGTTTGTTGAACAATGCAACAATGTAAATTTAAAACATTTTTAGACGGGGTCACGTGACCCAGTCTATTAGTTTACTGTCAGCCGAAGTCTCAAACCGGAAGGCACGCGTAGAACACATGAATTGAGTCTACGTGAAAGAAAATAGTGCAGAAAGTTTTCATGCATTTCAGTAAATATGTAATATAAAAACACGCATTAGATCTTTTTAAGTCATCTGTGTATAAACAAAATTCTATTTAGAAAATAAACAAATAGTTTTATTTATCAAAATATTCTTGCTCGGGTTCAAATGTGGAATGGGTTACGTAACTGAATGCACAGCGCCGTTGACGATTCAGTTGATGTACGAGCTCATTAATCAATAAAAGATATTGATGGTGGAATCGAAATTAAAGTTCCCAAACGCAATGTGCCATTTTTGAAAAGTTGTGAATTTTATTTTGACAATCTTTCACCTTAATACTACCAAACTTCATGCGCAAGCCGAAGTTAAAATCGGGACGGGTTATACACATATGTTTTACAAATTAAATAGGTGTTTCATTGGCTTCCAGTCTACTTGCGGTATGACTGCTGTTCGTCTCTAAAGGAATTTTGTACAAAGAAAACAAAAACAAGTCTGAATTTGCCTTCTCGTTCGTTGGCTCTTTAGTTGATTAAACTGAATTTAAATTTTAAACAATGCATTGTAAGCAAAATCTGTAATAGATTATACATTTTGGAAGACTTATACATGTACATCATATAATATATATACAATCTTATCGATTAAAGAACCAAGTTAAATGTTAATGTTTATGTTTTCCGGCTTAGTTGGAATCAGGATTGGTGTGAATTACATTGTAAAATAATGCATTACATTACCATTACTTCATGAATTAGGGCATTAAATTACCATTACATGAGTAAAGTAATGCATTACCATTACTTTGTGAAAAGTCAATAAGTTTTAAAAAAGTAATTTAAAAACTAAATAAAGAGTTTTTGTAAATACATGTATTTCATAAATAAAACGTGCTTAAAATATATACAGGTTCATGTTCATGTTTACTATCAGGTTCTTAATGATCGACTTATACAAGATTGCTCTTGCACTTGTAGTTCTCAAAGTAAGGTTGGTCCCGTAACATCTATAAACACGCTAATGGCGGAGTTGACAATCTCTATTATTTATGTCTCAGATTTTTAGAGTATGATTTATTATGAAAAGAAACGGTTGTATCGTAATTCGTGTAGGTGATGCACGAGTTTACACAAACAAGTAGCAAGTGGCGAACGGATTTATTTTTACCTATTAATTTTGCATGAATCGCAAATGAAGAAAATCGTGTCAGATAAGTCGGTCTAAAAAATCAAAATTGCGACCGTGACAAATTTTTTTTATTGTCAAAGTTCTTGGAATCTTATTGTAAAAAAAATAGTTCTAACGTCAGGTGCCTGTGTTTGTTATCGGTATACACATGTTCACTTTGTTTGTTTATTCAGCAGTTTTAGAGTTTTCGGATTTTTCATAAAACTTTTATTACAGATACCGTCCAACTTGTGGATTTTTCCTTGGATCACAAAATTGAATAAATCTAATGGTTAAAATTATCCACTTTGATATAGTTGTTTGATTTTCCCGGTTAGTAGTAATTTTTAAAATGTAAAAAGTAAAATTTAGATAAAGTATCAGACAATTGCAAAAAAAGCCGAATTAACATAGATTGTAACAAATAATTCAAACTCATAAGTTTTGGAAGCATATTCGAGGAAATCCAGGACAATTACAAATCAAACTTTCCAGACCCCGTCTTTCAGCACTCTCAGTACTTTGATTTTAGAAAAACATTAACAATTGTTAACATTCATGTATCATGTCAGCGCTAATCTTTTTTAAAATATTCTCTCTTTTGTCGTTAAATACATTTAGTAAGTATTTCAACAACTCATTCAATCCTTTGTTTGGTCTAGTTAGTTTTGCATAATTTTGTAATCAGCCTATAACATGCATTCATTGTATCTTGACACATAATTTTAATCATATTAGCAAGAGAGACATGTTGAATGCAGCGGTCAAGCTTACCCATTCCCCGTTTTAAACTTAACACTTATTTCCCAAGTTTTCTTTCAATTGAGAAACGATACTTATTCCTGTCTGGTACATCGTATAAACATTTGTTAGAAATAAAATGTATTTAGACGCTTTAAAATTTAGAATAAATAGAATTCACTCCAATATGTACCGTGAACTATGAAAATATGATATGTGTAAAATCGAAATTTTTTGGAACAAGGTAACAAATTTATCTACATCTTGCATAATTAAATCGTACGTAAGGGAATCGGATTACATTTACATCAACTTGTATGTAATTTGTTAAAAAAAGCTTACCGTCTTTAAAGCAAACTGTTAACAGCAATAAGTTTTCAAAGAAAATTTAATTAAGGTCTTCCGTTTCCAACGGAAGACCTTATAGTTTTCGTACGATTTCTTATTATTAAGGTCTTCCGTTTCCAACGGAAGACCTTATTGTTTTCGTACTGTTTCTTATTATTATTAAGGTCTTCCGTGTCCAACGGAAGACCTTATTGTTTTCGTACTGTTTCTTATTAAGGTCTTCCGTTTCCAACGGAAGACCTTATTGTTTTCGTACTGTTTCTTATTAAGGTATTCCGTTTCCAGCGGAAGACCTTATTGTTTTCGTACTGTTTCTTATTAAGGTCTTCCGTTTCCAACGGAAGACCTTATAGTTTTCGTACTGTTTCTTGTTATTTTTTTTTTCCAAATTTTGTGCACGAGATTTCTCGAAAACTGCTCAACCGATTTCAACCATTTTTTCACAGAAGATGGGACTTGATGTAAACTTCATACATATTTGAGATTTTTCCTGTCGTCACTTCCGGTACCGATTTATCGGCCATTTTGTACATTTTTACGACCTATTTTGTGCAGAGCTGATCTCAGAAACTATCAGAGATATGACCATGAAATTTTCAGGATAGGTAGTCTATAGTTTGAAGTTGTGCACTATTATGTTGTTTTACGCCAGTGGCGCTATTTCTTGGAGCTCGCCTGGGCACGAAAATTGGGTACGAATTTCTATTCAAAATTTTCACACGTTTTGATTTATATCTTTTTATAAGTTGATATTTTGTTAAGATATATATAACAAAAGTGGTAGAGAATCAAAGGTTCTTTCCAACAAAATCAAGAAAAAGGGGCTGCATGGCCCCTTTATTTAGGGGCCAAAGCACTCTTAAACTCTATTACAAATAACTTAAAAACGATAAAGATTTTGTAATGCATTATTGAAGCAAAGTTGTTGATCGTACCAATATCTATTAGAGAAAATGATTGCCACGCCCATTTATTACGTAATTAGGGATTTTTAGGGGCCAAAGTACTTAAACTTTGACGAAAAATAACTAGAAAAGTATACATATTTTGTTAGACATCATAGAAGAGAAAATGTTTGAATAAATGATTTAAAGTGATTCCACTTATCAAAACACGAATTTCTGTCCCCTTTAAGGATCTAGAGGGCTGGCCCCTTAAATATTCAATCATTTGTATCTCAAAAATGATCAACAAATTTACATGGGTGTAAGAACAAAAAATATTTGTATTCTTAAGACCTTTTCAAAGAAATCAAGAAAAAGGGGTTAGCCCCTTTACTTAGGGGCCAAGGCACTCGTAAACTCTATTACAAGTAACTTAAAAACGATAAAGATTTTGTAATGCATTATAGAAGCAAAGTTGTTGATCGTACCAATATCTACTAGAAAAAATGATTGCCACGCCCATTTATTACGTAATTAGGGATTTTTATGGGCCAAAGTACTTAAACTTTGACGAAAAATAACTAGAGAAGTATACAAATTTTGCTAGACATCATAGAAGAGAAAATGTTTGAATAAATGATTTAAAGTGATTCCACTTATCAAAACACGAATTTCTGTCCCCATTAAGGATCTAGAGGGCTGGCCCCTAAAATATTCAATCATTTGTATCTCAAAAGTGATCAACAATTTTAGATGGATGTAAGAATAAAAAATGTTAGTATTCATGAGACCTTTCGTATAAAATCAAGAAAAAGGGGCTGGCCCCTTAAATTAAGGGCCAATAGACTCCTAAACTCTATTACTCATACCTTAAAAATGATCAAGATTTTGTAATGCATTATAGAAGCAAAGTTGTTGATAGCAGCAATATCTGTTTGTAAAACTCATTACCAAACCCATTGATGACGTAATTAGAGATTTTAGGGGACTATAATCTTAAATCTTTAATGTGCTGTATGTTAAAAAGCAAAACTCTTTGTTAAGCATTTTAAAGGATATTGACAATCGTATGCATTATCTAAAAGGAGGTGGTTGAGGGAGAATTCTGAAATTTCATTGATATTTTAATCGAATCGTTTAAAAAATTGAACGGAAGACCTACTCGTTACTCGTAACGAGATCGTATCTAGTTATTATTATTTTTTTTTTTCCAAATTTTGTGCACGAGATTTCTCGAAATCTATTCGACCGATCTCAACCATTTTTTCACAGATTGTTGGGCGTGATCTAAACTTCATACATTTTTCTTAATTTTTTCGTAGTCACCTCCGGTACCGAATTGTCGGCCATTTTGTAATTTTGACGACCCATTTTGTGCAGCTATAAACTCGGAAACCATAAGAGATATGGATATGAAATTTTCAGGATAGGTAGACTATAGTTTGAAGTTGTGCAGCATGAAGTTGTTTAATGCCTGTTGCGCCATTTCTTGGAGCTCGCCTGGGCACGAAAATTGGGCACGAATTTTCATTCAAAATTTTCACACATTTTGATTTATATCTTTTTATCAGTTGATATTTTGTTTAGACATATATAACAAAAGTGGTAGAGAATCAAAAGTTCTTTCCAACAAAATCAATAAAAAGGGGCTGGTCCCTTTATTAAGGGGCCAAGGCACTCTTAAACTCTATTACAAATAACTTAAAAACGATAAAGATTTTGTAATGCAATATAGAAGCAAAGTTGTTGACCGTACCAATATCTATTAGAAAAAATTATTGCCACGCCCATTTATTACGTAATTAGGGATTTTTAGGGGCCAAAGTACTTAAACTTTGACGCAATATAACTAGAGAAGTAGACATTTTTTGTTAGACATGATAGAAGAGAAAATGTTTAAATTTATGATTTAAATCGATTCCACTTATCAAAACACGAATTCCTGTCCCCATTAAGGATCTAGAGGGCTGGCCCCTAAAATATTCATACATTTGTATCTCAAAAATGATCAACAATTTTAGATGGGTGTAAGAACAAAAATTGTTAGTATTCTTAAGACCTTTTCAAAGAAATCAAGAAAAAGGGGCTGGCCCCCTTTTTTGGGGGGGGGGGGGGTGGGGGCAAGAAACTCGTAAAGTATATTACAAATTACATAAAAACGATTAAGATTTCGTAATGCATTATAAAAGCAAAGTTGTTAATTGTAGCAATATCTATCTGGAAAACTCATTGCAACACCCATTTATTACGTAATTAGGGATTTGTATACATTATCTGAAAGTGTGTGTGTGTGGGGGGGGGGGGGGGGGGTAATTCTAAAATTATATCGATTTATCATGGTATGATTAAAAACAGAAATCGCAAGGAAGACCTACTCGTTACTCGTAACGAGATCGTATCTAGTTATTATTATTATTTTTTTTTCCAAATTTTGTGCACGAGATATCTCGAAATCTGTTCGACCGATCTCAACCATTTTTTCACAGATGGTTGGGCGTGATCTAAACGTCATTCATTTTTCTTAATTTTTTCGTAGTCACTTCCGGTACCGGATTGTCGGCCATTTTGTAATTTTTGACGACCCATTTTGTGCAGCTATAAACTCGGAAACCATAAGAGATATGAATATGAAATTTTCAGGATAGGTAGACTATAGTTTGAAGTTGTGCAGCATGTAGTTGTTTAATGCCTGTTGCGCCATTTCTTGGAGCTCGCCTGGGCACGAAAATTGGGCACGAATTTTCATTCAAAATTTTCACACGTTTTGATTTATATCTTTTTATCAGTTGATATTTTGTTTAGACATATATAACAAAAGTGGTAGAGAATCAAAAGTTCTTTCCAACAAAATCAATAAAAAGGGGCTGGCCCCTTTATTAAGGGGCCAAGGCACTCTTAAACTCTATTACAAATAACTTAAAAACGATAAAGATTTTGTAATGCAATATAGAAGCAAAGTTGTTGATCGTACCAATATCTATTAGAAAAAATTACTGCCACGCCCATTTATTACGTAATTAGGGATTTTTAGGGGCCAAAGTACTTAAACTTTGACGCAATATAACTAGAAAAGTAGACATTTTTTGTTAGACATGATAGAAGAGAAAATGTTTGAATTTATGATTTAAATCGATTCCACTCATCAAAACACGAATTCCTGACCCCATTAAGGATCTAGAGGGCTGGCCCCTAAAATATTCATACATTTGTATCTCAAAAATGATCAACAATTTTAGATGGGTGTAAGAACAAAAATTGTTAGTATTCTTAAGACCTTTTCAAAGAAATCAAGAAAAAGGGGCTGGCCCCCTTTTTTTTTGGGGGGGGGGGCAAGAAACTCGTAAAGTCTATTACAAATTACATAAAAACGATTAAGATTTCGTAATGCATTATAAAAGCAAAGTTGTTAATTGTAGCAATATCTATCTGGAAAACTCATTGCAACACCCATTTATTACGTAATAAGGGATTTGTATACATTATCTGAAAGTGTGTGTGTGTGGGGGGGGGGGGGGCGGGTAATTCTAAAATTATATCGATTATTCATGGTATGATTAAAAACAGAAATCGCAAGGAAGACCTACTCGTTACTCGTAACGAGATCGTATCTAGTTATTAAGGTCTTCCGTTTCCAACGGAAGACCTTATAGTTTTCGTACTGTTTCTTATTATTAAGGTCTTCCGTTTCCAACGGAAGACCTTATAGTTTTCGTACTGTTTCTTATTATTATTATTATTTTTTTTTTTTCCAAATTTTGTGCACGCGATTTCTCAAAAACTATTCAGCCGATTTCAGTCATTTTTTCAGAGATGATGAGTCATGATCTGAATTTTATATGTTTTTGAAATTTTTGTTGTTGTCACTTCCGGTACCGATTTATCGGCCATTTTGTAGTTTTTTACGACCTATTTTGTGCAGAGCTGATCTCAGAAACTATCAGAGATATGATTCTGAAATTTTCAGGATAGTTAGTCTATAGTCTGAAGTTGTGCACTATTATTTTGTTTTACGCCAGTGGCGCCATTTCTTGGAGCTCGCCTGGGCACGAAAATTGGGTACGAATTTTTATCCAAAATTTTTATACGTTTTGATCTGTATCTTTTTATCAGTTGGTATTTTGTTAAGACATATATAACAAAAGTGGTAGAAAATCAAAAGTTCTTTTCAACGAAATCAAGAAAAAGGGGCTGGCCCCTTAAATTAGGGGCCAAGACACTCGTAAACTCTATTACGAATAACTTAAAAATGATAAAGATTTTGTAATGCATTATAGAAGCAAAGTTGTTGATCGTTACAATATCTATCAGAAAAAATCATTGCCACGCCCATTTATGACGTAATTAGGGTTTTTTTAGGGGCCAGAGTACTTAAACTTTGTCACGATATAACTAGAGAAGGAGACATATTTTCTTAAGTATTGTAGAAGATAAAATGTCTGTCTTAATAATAATAATCAATTCCACTAATCAAAACACCAATCTCTGTCCCCATTAAGGATCTATAGGGCTGGCCCCTAAAATATTCAGTCATTTGTATCTCAAAAATGAAAAACAATTTTAGATAGGTGTTAGAACAAAAAATGTTATTATTCGTGAGACCTTGCGAATGAACTCAAGAAAAAGGGGCTGGCCCCTTAAATTAGGGGCCAAGAGACTCGTAAACTCTATTACAGATAACTTTAAAATGATAAAGATTTTGTAATGCATTATAGAAGCAAAGTTGTTGATCGTAACAATATATATCAGGAAAAATCATTGCCACGCCCATTTATCACGTAAAAAGGGATTTTTAGGGGCCAAAGTACTTAAACTTTGACGCAATATATCTAGAAAAGGAGACATATTTTGTTAAGCATCGTAGAAGAGGAAATGTTTTCATTGATGAATTTAATCGATTCCATTAATCAAACACCAATGTATGTCCCCATTAAGGATCTAGAGGGCTGGCCCCTAAAATATTCAATCATTTATATCTAAAAAACGAACAACAATTATAGATAAGTGTAAGAACAAAAAATGTTAGTAGTCGTGGGACCATTTAAATGAATTCAAGAAAAAAGGGCTGGCCCCTTAAATTAGGGGCCAAGACACTCGTTAAGTCTATTACACATATCTTAAAAACGATCAAGATTTTGTAATGCATTATAGAAACAAAGTTGTTGGTCGTAACAATATCAGTTTGTGAAACTCATTTCCAAACCAATTGATGACGTAATTAGGGGACTAAAATCTTAAACCTTAAATGTGCTGTATGTGAAAAAGCAAAACTCTTTGTTAAGCATTTCAAGGGATATTGACAATGGTATGCATTATCTGAGAGGGAGTGGTTAAGAGGGGAATTCTAAATTTTCATTGATATTTTAATCGTATCGTTTAAAAATTGAACGGAAGACCTACTCGTTACTCGTAACGAGATCGTATCTAATTATTATTATTTTTTTCCACAAATTTTGTGCACGAGATTTCTCGAAAACTATTCGACCGATTTCGACCATTTTTTCAGAGAAGATGAGTCTTGATGTAAACTTCATACGTTTTTGAGATTTTTCCTGTCGGCACTTCCGGTACCGATTTATCGGCCATTTTGTACATTTTTACGACCTATTTTGTGCAGAGCTGATCTCAGAAACTATCAGAGATATGACTATGAAATTTTCAGGATAGGTAGTCTATAGTCTGAAGTTGTGCACTATTATTTTGTTTTACGCCAGTGGCGCCATTTTTTGGAGCTCGCCTAGGCACGAAAATTGGGTATGAATTTTCATTCAAATTCTTCATACGTTTTCATCTGTATCTTTTTATCAGTTGATATTTTGTTAAGACATATATAACAAAAATAGTAGATAATTTAACGTTCTTTCCAACAAAATCAAGAAAAAGGGGCTGGCCCCTTAAATTAGGGGCCAAGACACTCGTAAACTCTATTGCAAATAACGTAAAAACGATCAAAATTTTGTAATGCAATATAGAAGCAAAGTTGTTGATTGTAGCAATATTTATCAGGTAAAATCATTTTCACACCCATTTATGACGTAATTAGGGATTTTAAGGGGCCAAAGTACTTAAACTTTGATGCAATATATCTAGAGAAGGAGACATATTTTGTTAGGCAATGTAGAAAAGAAAATGTTTGCATTGATAATTCTAATCAATTCCACTAATCAAAACTCCAAAGTCTGTCCCCATTAAGGATCTATAGGGCTGGCCCCTAAAATATTCAATCATTTGTATCTCAAAAATGAACAACAATTTTAGATGGGTGTAAGAACAAAAAATGTTAGTATTAGTGAGAACTTTCGATTGAACTCAAGAAAAAGGGGCTGGCCCCTTAAATGAGGAGCCAAGACACTCGTAAACTATATTACAGATAACTTGAAAACAAGCAAGATTTCAAATATCTTTGGTACTTAGCCTTTTTTACAAAATTGATACCAGCGAGATTTTAGTCACTGTAAGTGATTGAGACACAAACTTTTATAAATGATAGACAATCGATTGAAAATATATTTAACGGGTTTTCTTTTGTCAACCGTCACTTCCGGTACTCACCAGAAGAGTTCAAACAATTCATTTTTTTTCACAAGTTTAACTGATTATCTTTGATGTTTCATCTGCTATGATTAACAGTAGTGTACACTAAACATATGTATAAAAAACCCTAGCTTTTATTTTCATAAACCTCTTTTGTTCGTCCGTTTTCGGTCTCGAGACAAAAAAACCTAGATTCACCAAGATCGCAGATTTGGCAGAGAATATCGATATTTCATCGTATCATATGAAAACAAAATCGGACGGAAGACCTACTCGTTACTCGTAACGAGATCTAGTTATTATTATTATTTTTTTTTCCAAATTTTGTGCACGCGATTTCTCAAACACTATTCAGCCGATTTCAGTCATTTTTTCAGAGATGATGAGTCATGATCTGAATTTTATATGTTTTTGAAATTTTTGTTGTCGTCACTTCCGGTACCGATTTATCGGCCATTTTGTAGTTTTTTACGACCTATTTTGTGCAGAGCTGATCTCAGAAACTATCAGAGATATGACTAAGAAATTTTTAGGATAGGTAGTCTATAGTCTGAAGTTGTGCACTATTATTTTGTTTTACGCCAGTGGCGCCATTTCTTGGAGCTCGCCTGGGCACGAAAATTGGGTACGAATTTCTATCCAAAATTTTTATACGTTTTGATCTGTATCTTTTTATCAGTTGGTATTTTGTTAAGACATATATAACAAAAGTGGTAGAAAATCAAAAGTTCTTTTCAACGAAATCAAGAAAAAGGGGCTGGCCCCTTAAATTAGGGGCCAAGACACTCGTAAACTCTATTACGAATAACTTAAAAATGATAAAGATTTTGTAATGCATTATAGAAGCAAAGTTGTTGATCGTTACAATATCTATCAGAAAAAAGCATTGCCACGCCCATTTATGACGTAATTAGGGTTTTTTAGGGGCCAGAGTACTTAAACTTTGTCACGATATATCTAGAGAAGGAGACATATTTTCTTAAGTATTGTAGAAGATAAAATGTCTGTCTTAATAATGATAATCAATTCCACTAATCAAAACACCAATCTCTGTCCCCATTAAGGATCTATAGGGCTGGCCCCTAAAATATTCAGTCATTTGTATCTCAAAAATGAAAAACAATTTTAGATAGGTGTTAGAACAAAAAATGTTATTATTCGTGAGACCTTGCGAATGAACTCAAGAAAAAGGGGCTGGCCCCTTAAATTAGGGGCCAAGAGACTCGTAAACTCTATTACAGATAACTTAAAAATGATAAAGATTTTGTAATGCATTATAGAAACAAAGTTGTTGATCGTAACATTATATATCAGGAAAAATCATTGCCACGCCCATTTATCACGTAAAAAGGGATTTTTAGGGGCCAAAGTACTTAAACTTTGACGCAATATATCTAGAAAAGGAGACATATTTTGTTAAGCATCGTAGAAGAGGAAATGTTTGCATTGATGAATTTAATCGATTCCATTAATCAAAACACCAATGTTTGTCCCCATTAAGGATCTAGAGGGCTGGCCCCTAAAATATTTAATCATTTATATCTAAAAAATGAAAAACAATTTTAGATAGGTGTTAGAACAAAAAATGTTATTATTCGTGAGACCTTGCGATTGAACTCAAGAAAAAGGGGCTGGCCCCTTAAATTAGGGGCCAAGAAACTCGTAAACTCTATCACAGATAACGAAAAAACGATAAAGATTTTGTAATGCATTATAGAAACAAAGTTGTTGATCGTAACAATATATATCAGGAAAAATCATTGCCACGCCCATTTATCACGTAAAAAGGGATTTTTAGGGGCCAAAGTACTTAAACTTTGACGCAATATATCTAGAAAAGGAGACATATTTTGTTAAGCATCGTAGAAGAGGAAATGTTTGCATTGATGAATTTAATCGATTCCATTAATCAAAACACCAATGTTTGTCCCCATTAAGGATCTAGAGGGCTGGCCCCTAAAATATTTAATCATTTATATCTAAAAAACGAACAACAATTCTAGATAAGTGTAAGAACAAAAAATGTTAGTAGTCGTGGGACCTTTTAAATGAATTCAAGAAAAAAGGGCTGGCCCCTTAAATTAGGGGCCAAGACACTCGTTAAGTCTATTACACATATCTTAAAAACGATAAAGATTTTGTAATGCATTATAGAAACAAAGTTGTTGGTCGTAACAATATCAGTTTGTGAAACTCATTTCCAAACCAATTGATGACGTAATTAGGGGGCTAAAATCTTAAACCTTAAATGTGCTGTATGTGAAAAAGCAAAACTCTTTGTTAAGCATTTCAAGGGATATTGACAATGGTATGCATTATCGGAGAGGGAGTGGTTAAGAGGGGAATTCTAAATTTTCATTGATATTTTAATCGTATCGTTTAAAAATTGAACGGAAGACCTACTCGTTACTCGTAACGAGATCGTATCTAGTTATTATTATTTTTTTTTTTCCACAAATTTTGTGCACGCGATATCTCGAAAACTATTCGGCCAATTTCGACCATTTTTTCACAGATGATTGCCAGTGGTCACAGTTCTAGAAGTTTTTTGACATTTTAAAATCGTCACTTCCGGTTCCGATTTACGGCCGATTTTGTCAGTTTTTACGACCTATTTTGTGCAGACATAAGCTCAGAGACTATTAGAGATATAAATATGAAATTTTTAGGATAGGTAGACCATAGTTTGAAGATGTGCAGAGCGTAGTTTTTTTGCGCCAGTGGCGCCATTTCTTTGAGCTCGCCTAGGCTCGAAAATTGGATACGAATTTTGCATCAAAAATTTCATACATTTTGATCTGTATCTTTTAATTAGTTAATATTTTGTTAAGACATATATAACAAAAGTGGTAGATAATCAAAAGTTCTTTCCAATAAAATCAAGACATAGGGGCTGGCCCCTTTTTTTAGGGGCCAAGACACCTGTAAACTCTAATACAAATAACTTAAAAACGATAAAGATTTTGTAATGCATTATAGAAGCAAAGTTGTTGACCGAAACAATATCTATCAGGAAAAATCATGACCACGCCCATTTATTACGTAACTAGGGATTTTTAGGGGCCAAAGGACTGAAACTTTGACGCAATATATCTAGAGAAGGAGACATATTTTGTTAAGCTTTGTAGAAGAGAAAATGCTTGCGTTGATGATTCTAATCGATTCCATCAATCAAAACACCAATGTATGTCCCCATTAAGGATCGAGAGGGCTGGCCCCTAAAATATTCAATATTTTATATCTAAAAAATTATCAACAATTTTTGATAGACGTAAGAGCAAAAAGTGTAAGATTTTGTGAGACCTTTCGATTGAATTTAAGAAAAAGAGACTGGCCCCTTCAATTAGGGGCCAAGACATTCGTAAACTCTAATACAAATTACTTAAAAATGATAAAGATTTTTTAATGCATTATAGAAGCAAAGTTGTTGATCGTAACAATATCTATCAGAAAAAATCAATGCCACGCCCCTTTATTACGTAATTAGGGATTTTTAGGGGCCATAGTACTTAAACTTTGACGCAATTTATCTAGAGAAGTAGAAATATTTTGTCAGACATCATAAAAGAGAAAATGTTTGCATTTATCATTTAAATCCATTCCATTAAACAAAACACCAATGACTGTTCCCATTAAGGATCTAGAGAGCTGGCCCCTAAAATATTCAAACATTTGTATCGCAAAATAAATAAACAATTTTATAGAGGTGTAAGAACAAAAAAAGTCAGAATTTGTGAGACCTCTCGATTGAATTCAAGAAAAAGGGGCTGGCCCCTTAAATTAAGGGCCAAGACACTCGGAAACTCTATTACAGATAACTTAAAAATGATAAAGATTTTGTAATGCATTATAGAAGCAAAGTTGTTGATTGTAACAATATCTATCAGGAAAAAATCATTGCCACGCCTACGTATTACGTAATAAGGAATTTGTAGGGGCCAAAGTACTTAAACTTTGACGCAATAAATCTAGAAAAGGAGACATATTTTGTTAAGCATCGTAGAAGAGAAAATGTTTGCATTGATGAATTATATCGATTCCATGAATCAAAACACGAATTTTTGTTCCCATTAAGGATCGAAAGGGCTGGACCCTATGTCTATTACACATATCTTAAAAATGATAAAGATTCTGTAATGCATTATAGAAACAAAGTTGTTGGTCGTAACAATATCAGTCTGAAAACTCTTTTCTAAACAAATTGATGACGTAATTAGGGATTTTAGAGGACTAAAATCTCAAACCTTAAATGTGCTGTATGTGAAAAAGCAAAAGTCTGTGTTAAGCATTTCAAGGAATATTGACAATGGTATGCATTATCTGAAAGGGAGTGGTTAAGAGGGGAATACTAAATTTTCATTGATAATTTAATCGTATCGTTTAAAAATTGAACGGAAGACCTACTCGTTACTCGTAACGAGATCGTATCTAGTTATTATTATTATTTTTTTTTCCAAATTTTGTGCACGAGATTTCTCGGAATCTATTCGACCGATCTCAACCATTTTTTCACAGATGTTAGGGCGTGATCTAAACGTCATATATTTTTCTTAATTTCTTCGTAGTCACTTCCGGTACCGAATTGCCGGCCATTTTGTAATTTTTGACGACCCATTTTGTGCAGCTATAAACTCGGAAACCATAAGAGATATGAATATGAAATTTTCAGGAGAGGTAGACGAGAGTTTGAAGTTGTGCAGCATGTAGTTGTTTAATGCCTGTTGCGCCATTTCTTGGAGCTCGCCTGGGCACGAAAATTGGGTACGAATTTTAATTCAAAATTTTCACACGTTTTGATATATATCTTTTTATCAGTTGATATTTTGTTAAGACATATATAACAAAAGTGGTAGATAATCAAACGTTCTTTCCAACAAAATCAATAAAAAGGGGCTGGCCCCTTTATTTAGGGGCTTAGGCACTCTTAAACTCTATTACAAATAACTTAAAAACGATTAAGATTTTGTAATGCATTATAGAAGCAAAGTTGTTGATCGTACCAATATCTATAAGAAAAAATTATTGCCACACCCCTTTATTACGTAATAAGGGATTTTTAGGGGCCAAAGTACTAAAACTTTAATGCAATATATCTAGAGAAGGATACATATCTTGTTAAACATCATAGAAGAGAAAATGTTTGCCTTAATGATTTAAATGGATTCCACTTATCAAAACACCAATGTATGTCCCCATTAGGGATCTACAGGGCGGCTGGCCCCTAAAATATTCAAACATTTGTATCTCAAAAATGAACAACAATTTAAGATGGGTGTAAGAACAAAAAATGTTTGTATTCTCAAAACCTTTTCAAAGTAATCAAGAAAAAGGGGCTGGCCCCTTTGATTAGGGGCCAAAAGACTCGTAAACTCTATTAAAAATAACTTAAAAACGATAAAGATATTGTTATTAATTATAGAAGCAAAGTTGTTGATAATACCAACATCTATTAGAAAAAATTATTGCCACGCCCCTTTATTTCGAAATAAGGGATTTTTAGGGGCCAAAGTACTCTAACTTTGACGCAATATATCTAGAAAAGGAGACATATTTTGTTAGACATCATAGAAAAAAAATGTTTGCATTTATGATTTAAATTGATTCCACTTATCAAAACACTAATGTCTGTCCCCATTAGGGATCTACAGGGTTGGCCCCTAAAATATTCAAACATTTGTATCTCAAAAATGAACAACAATTTAAGATGGGTGTAAGAACAAAAAAGGTTTGTATTCTTAAGAGGCAGTCTACGATAGAACCATGCAAAATCAAAATTTTATAATGAAGGGTGTAGATTAATTTTCATAGTTTATCTGGATATATCTAAAGTATATTGTCTATTTTATCAAATTTTCATGGTTAAATTTATCTGCACCACTGAAATCCCCCAGATAAGACCATTTCTATTTTTAGCTCATTATTCATAATAAATTTCATGCATGAATAAGGCTAATTTCATAGAGTCATTTAAGTATTAAATAGAGTTTAATCATACATGGAGTCAGATTCACATAACATCTGATACAAATACCTTTGATTTGGTGCACACATATTTTTTAATTCATTCGTTGATTTTAAGCTAGATGATCAAATATTATAATAAAATAGGTAATGTCCAAAACACACTAACGTTACTTCTCTTAGTAGGATATAAAACCTCAAGAAACGTTTTAAATTTAGAGTTTCTTGGTTCAAACAATAGAATTATCCATAAAAAAATATATTTGAATGGGAATTTGGTTGCAAATAAATATTAAGCTTATATTCCGGTGTTTAAATTCGGGATTTTTACAAATTAAATTATCTCCCTTTGTGGAACTCTCGTGTAAAGAAGATAAAGAAGAATGATTGGAGAAAGCCAGATGTCAACAAAATGGATGGTTTGAAATGTAGTTTTGGTGAAAATTGTAAAGAGAAAGCAGATAATATACTTTAGAATTGTAAGAAAAACACTTCAGCACACTTGAGATTTTTTAAATGTACCTCTGAGTCAAATTTTGTACAAATACCAGAATCATCGTGCTGGTGTGCATGGGTTGAGGCTGTCAATTTTCAGCGGGCGTACATGTGCTAAACACAGGCAGGAATATGGAATTCAGTGGAAAAGGAAAAGGAGAACATGCTGTCATTCACTACATAAACAATCTCAATCTGGCATAATCATGATAATCGCGAGTGGAATTACATTCATTCAAAGCCGAGAGATATGGATGAAGCTGAGCACACATTTTCCAACTGGTTCTGGTAAGAAAAAATTGCCTTTACCCAATGACATAATTCTTAACAAACCAAAAATATTTATATAACAGTACTTTTATGTGTACCAGTAAATATTGCTAGGACAAACTACATGTATGTATGCATAAAATAAATGCACATCAATATCAGCAGATCAGATTAAAACTGCCCCCCTCCCAATTTGATTAGATATCTATGGAAAAGATATACAGTTCAGTTTTTATAGTGGTATAGTGTTCTAAACTTAAAATTTACTTCTTGAAATACTCATACAAATTTGAAAACCTATTTTTATTATTCAAGGAATGAATTAGTGCTTTTATAAACCCATGCTTGATCTCAATTTCCTTACCTGTTGTCACTGATAAATTATTGTTTTGATTATGAACAAAAACTCTGTTAAATGAACCAACGTTTACGGGGAAATTAATGCATAATGGACACATCAGAATGATCAGATGTTTGGAATTTTACCATTAATAGGTGTTCGCAGAAAACGCATTGAGAGAAAACTGTGTCAAGATTAATACAGATCTGAAGGAGGAGTTGAAAGGTGTGTTTTTTACACAATTGATTGACTGAATTATTATGATGTATTCAACTCATAAAACTTTGTTGTACATTACATATGAAACAGAAAATATAAATACAAAGGAGTTGAGGAGTACTACATGTAAGAACAAATGTTGTCCAAAGATATTTAGGGGGGGGGGGGGCATGCCAGGCCTGGATCTTTCATTTAAGTATTTAAGAGAAAAACAGGTTTATACATAAAAATGTCTTAAAAATCAAAGGGAATTTCAAATGGTTAATGTATTTGTCCCATTAAGATAGCATTATAGTTTGTATTCATGCTAAAAACTTATTTAGCTGGACAACATTAGATTAACTGATAATAACAGTGTCTTTTAATGGTTAAAAATCTTTAATCATCTACACTTTATATTTACCGGTAGTTATTTTACAATATGTCTATTGAGAGTTCAACTAATCAACATTTGGGATATCCAATTGATACTTGTATATGTACATTAGATATTGTGTATGAAAATCAGAAATAAGATTTGGCTATATTTTTGTTAATATATAGACTACATATACATTACCGGTATATTAGATATACATTAAATGTACTCTTTTGTAGAAATATGCTGTTTATTAGAGAGAACTACAGATTCTGAAGCAATGGACGCTGATATATCTTTTTCTAACCCAAGAGGTATAACAGTGAAAAAATATTACATGATGTACAAGATGATTAATGACGCATACTTGGCATTATTATCATAGATTATCATAGATATTCCAAATATGAATTTTTTGACCCTTTTTATTATTGCCGCATGGGTGGTATATATGTTTCTTGAACTGTATGGTTGAATTTCAGTTTTACAGTTCAATGAGTTTAAATGTGATTCAGGCACAAGGACAATGCTAAATGTAGATAAAAGTCACTGTGATCATCTTAGGGATCGAGGTCATCCAAAGATTGGCTGCCACTTGAAATGATTATCATATGTAAATTTTACAATGCATAATTTTTTCTGAAATGTCATATAGTTGTTATTAAAGCTGTCAATGCTTTACATGTGTATTATAGTGGTACATATATGTGTGTATCCAACAGCTGAGTTTAGTCTAATACTTTGAATACATATATTTTAATGAATATACCGGTATATATTTATTTTCAGATTTTGATCTTCTGTCATCTCAGAAAACTGTGGGGTCTGATCAGTCCAAAGATGAAAGAACAGAGCATGAAATCTTAAATGAAGCTGTGAAATTATTGTCATATGGAAAGTACTCCCCTGTAAAATCACAGCCATCTATGAATCTTGATCAACTTCAGTATTCAAAGAGAATTGTGATACATGCATGAATTCATATTATTATATTTTCATGTTAAATACTACTCGAAAACCATTGTCAACCTCCGCTTCGCGTCGGTTGACAATGGTGTCCTTGGGGTGTCAATTTCAACTGTTACCCTCCCAAACAGGCACTATTTATATAATGTTAGTCCTCTAATAGCACTACATGTGTATGAGTTGATGACATAAGTCTTCTAATAGCGCTACAGGTATAAATTGATTATTTTAGGCCATTAATAGACAAACATGTATCAATTGAGGATGTAAGCTAGATAATAGCACTTCATTAATGATTTGATGATAAGAGTTGTCTAACATCACTTGTATGAATTGATGATGTTATTTGGCCAAAAGTGCTACATGTATGAATGTTGGCTAGTAGCTCTACATGTATGAAGTAATGATGTTAGTTATTTAATAGTGCTACATGTATGAATTGATAATTTTATTTGTCTAATAGTGCTACAAGAAGGAATTGATGATGTAAGTTTGCTAAAAACATTACATAATTAATATATGAATTGATGTTGTCTGTTCTATAATAGCATTTCATGTACGAATGATGATGTTAGTCCTCTATTAGCACTACACATATATGAATTGATAATGTTTTTGTACTAATAGCGCTACAGGTATGAATTGATTGTTATTTGGCCAATAGCGCTACGTGTATCAATTGAGGATGTAAACTTTATGAATGACTTGATGATAAAAGTTGACTTATAGCACTAGTGTGAATTGATGGTGTTACCTGGCTAGCTAATTGTGCTATACGTTTGAATTGATGATGTTCTTTGACTAGTAGCACCACATGTATGAATTGATGAGGTTACATGTATTTGGCTAACAGCGCTACATGAATTAATGATGTTATTTGGCCAATAGTGAAACATGTACATACATGAATTAATGATCATTGTTGTCTTAAATTGCTACATGTTTAAATTGATGATGTTATTTGGCAAATAGTGATTCATGTATGAATTGATGTTGTTTTGTTATCAGTGCTATATGTATGAATCAATAATGTTATTTAGCTTTTAGTGCAACATGTATGAATGATGATAAAGGTTGTTCAATAGCACTACATGTATGAATTTATGATTTTATTTGACTAAAAGATAAGTGCTACATGTGTGAATTGTTGGTGTTTGGTTATTAGTGCTACATGTATAAATTGATGGTAATACATGTATTTGTCTAACAGTGTTGAATGTATGAATTGAAAATAGATGTCTTATACGGCTACATGTATAAATTAATGATTTTATTTGACTAATAGCACTACATGTATGAATTGATGTTGTTATTTGGCCAAAAGTGATACATGTATTAATTGATAATAGTTGTCCACTATTGCTACATGTATAAATTGATGGTTTTACTTGATTAATAGCACTACATGTATTATTGATGATGTTATTTGGCTAATAGGGATACATGTATTAATTGATGATGATAACTTTCTAAATTTAAATTAATTGCACATCTCTGTCTTTTTTTCGTATGTAACTGAATAATGAATATTTCAATTCACTGATTTTGTATCTTTTTTTCTGAAATTAAAATTCTCTTTCCGATGTATTCATTGTAGGTTGAAATTTGGTTGTATTGCATATTTTATTTCATAGCTTTGTAAACAATGGCTTTTCATATTTCATGAAAATAACTGCAATAATTTGGTCTTTGCTTTTTGCTCCATTTGAAGCAAAGGCTCATTACAAGTATTTCTTATAAATGAGTGTTACATGTAGGCTTTTCAGGATTTTTTTTTCATATCAGGTGGTTATATGTACATTTTGAAGTTTATAACTGTAACAAATAATCCATGAATATTAAACAGGTTATTTATTAAGTTAAAGATTGTTATTTGCTGTGTTCTTCTCAGATATCATCTTAACAATATACTTATGTTGTAAACTCTGCTCAAAAATACAAATGTATATGATAAAAAAAATGTTTGATATGTACATTCACATGTAACATGAAATCCATTGTTATTGTATTTTAACAGTTTTATGTCAAAGCGGATGCTTATATAAATTGAGGTGCTGTGGGACATAATTCGATTTTAATATGGATTAATGTACATTGTGATTGAAATACTTTCACCGGTTTAAAATTTTCAAATTTTACAATATTTAACCAAAAAAGAGCTTTTAAAAATATTTGGAGAGGTAAAAATTGTAAAAACCCAGAGCGGGAGTCAAACTCATGACTTACAGATTCGTAGTACACCCTCTAACCCACTGGGCGTCGCTGTTAGGTGACAAACTTAATGGTCCAAGTTTCCTTTCAATTGCAGCCGCCCCCCCCCCCCCCCCCGCCTGAGGGCAATTCATAGTTATTCTGTGTGTTTAATTTTTAAGACTACTTAATTCTCCATTACTACTTGTTTTATTTGGCAAGGAAAATCTAAATAATTATGTAATAGCATTTTTCTTACCCTAGATAAAAGTGCACCATGTCCACCCCAACCCCCTCCCAAATCCACCCACCCCCCAAAATTTCCACTGAATTTCATTTGCAACCAAATTCCTTCAACCAGATTAAAGACAAATAAAGACCATATAAGCTGACAAAATATTATATTAATTGATGCGTTTCTTGGGCAGTTATGCCAGTTTTAGTGCAAATAGGTCAATTTTGGTAAAATTTCAGTATTTTCATGAAGTTAAGGCCCACATATCTTTGTGTATTGTGTTTAGAAATTTAAATTCCTTATTATTCAGAATACCTATGGGTTTTCACAATGTGAAGAAACGGGTTTCATTCAATTGCAGTGTGTAATATTTCCAGTAAACTAAAAAGAATTGTATGCTGTCTAATTTTTCAAAAGTTCTATAAATAGAACAAGGGGAAAACCCAAGTGCCATCAGTTTCCATAGTTACTGATGTAATGTAATAAAAATCATTCTCATTATAATCAAGTTAGGTTATCATGAATATCTGTGCCAAGTCTCATGAAATTTCGATATACTTCCATTGATAGCCATTTGCATGGTTCTATGGTAGACTGCCTCTTAAGACCTTTTCAAAGAAATCAAGAAAAAGGGGTTGGGCCCTTAAATTAAGGGCCAAGAGACTCGTAAAGTCTCTTACACATACCTGAAAAACGAGCAAGATTTTGTAAAGCATTATAGAAGCATAGTTGTTGATCGTAACAATATCAGGTTGTAAAAGTCATTGCCACACACATTGATGACATAATTAGCGATTTTTAGGGGACTAGAACCTTAAATCTTTAATGTGCTGTATGTGAAAAGCAAAACACTTTTGAAAGGATAAAAACAATCGTTTACATTATCTGAATGGGAGAGGTTGAGTAGAAATTGTGAAATTTCATTGATATCTTAATGGTATTGTTTAAAAAATTGAACGGAAGACCTCCTCGTTACTCGTAACGAGATCATATCTAGTTATTATTATTTTTTTCCACAAATTTTGTGCACGAGATTTCTCGAAAACTATTCGACCGATTTCAATCATTTTTTCACAGAAGATGGGACTTGATGTATACTTCATACATTTTTGAGATTTTTTCTGCCGTCCCTTCCGGTACCGATTTATCGGCCATTTTGCACATTTTCACGACCTATTTTGTGCAGAGCTGATCTCAGAAACTATCAGAAATATGACTATGATATTTTCAGGATAGGTAGTTTGAAGTTGTGCACTATTATGTTGTTTTACGCCAGTGGCGCCATGTCTTGGAGCTCGCCTGGGCTCGAAAATTGAGTACGAATTTTCATTCAAAATTTTCATACGTTTTGATCTGTATCTTTTTATCAGTTGATATTTTGTTAAGACATATATAACAAAAGTAGTAGATAATTAAACGTTCTTTCCAACAAAATCAAGAAAAAGGGGCTGGCCCCTAAAATTAGGGGCCAAGACACTCGTAAACTCTTTTAAAATAACTTAAAAACGATCAAAATTTTGTAATGCAATATAGAAGCAAAGGTGTTGATCGTACCAATATTTATCAGGTAAAATCATTTTCACACCCATTTATGACGTAATTAGGGATTTTAAGGGGCCAAAGTACTTAAACTTTGACGCAATATATCTAGAGAAGGAGACATATTTTGTTAGGCAATGTAGAAAAGAAAATGTTTGCATTGATGATTCTAATCGATTCCACTAATCAAAACTCTAAAGTCTGTCCCCATTAAGGATATAGAGGGCTGGCCCCTAAAATATTCAATCATTTGTATCTCAAAAATGAACAACAACATTAGATGGGTGTAAGAACAAAAAATGTTTGTATTTGTGAGACCTTTCGATTGAACTCAAGAAAAAGGGGCTGGCCCCTTAAATTAGGGGCCAAGACACTCGTAAACTCTATTAAAAATAACTTAAAAACGATCAAAATTTTGTAATGCAATATAGAAGCAAAGTTGTTGATCGTACCAATATTTATCAGGTAAAATCATTTTCACACCCATTTATGACGTAATTAGGGATTTTAAGGGGCCAAAGTACTGAAACTTTGACGCAATATATCTAGAGAAGGGGACATATTTTGTGAAGCATTGTAGAACAGCAAATGTCTGTATTGATAATTCTAATCGATTCCACTGACCAAAACACCAATGTCAGTCCCCATTAAGGATCTAGAGGGCTAGCCCCTAAATTCTTCAATCACTTGTATCTAAAAAATGAACAACAATTTAAGATGGGCGTTAGAACAAAAAAGTTTGTATTCGTAAGACCTTGTGAATGAACTCAAGAAAAAGGGGCTGGGCCCTTAAATTAGGGGCCAAGACACTCGTAAAGTACTTATACATACTTTAAAAGCGATCAAAATTTTGTAATGTATTATAGAAACAAAGTTATTGATCGTAACAATATCAGTTTGTAAAACTCATTGCCACACCGATTGAAGACGCAATTTGGGATTAAAGGGGACTTAAATCTTAAATCTTCAATGTGCTGTATGTGAAAATGCAAAACACTTTGTTAATTATTTTAAAGGATATTGACAATCGTATACATTATCTGAAAGGGAGTAGTTGAGAGGAAATTCTTAAATTTCAATGACATTTTAATCGTATCGTTAAAAAAGTGAACGGCAGACCTACTCGTTACTCGTAACGAGATCGTGTCTAGTTCTTTTTCTTTTTATATAAATATCGCCTTCCTCTATATGTCATGGCGTGTGGAATTTTTTATATGTGCCTTTTAAGCGTATCTAAGGCATATCTTTTACCGTATCTAATATGCAAATTTGTTTACAGATATTAGCCATACCATATCAAATTTTTACATTTTTCGTATTTGCATAAAAATAAAAAAAAGAACAAATGATTCCAATTGAAATTATAGATTATTGCTTTCAAGTAGTTTTACTGGAAAATTGTTTTTTCGTTTTCTAACTTTTTTAGATTAGAAATCTACGAAAATTGTAAAGTCGTACGTAAAAAAAGATCATCAGAAAATTATCTCTCTTGCATCGAACAGTATTTCAACCAATTAAATAAATGTAAATTTTCACATCATGTATTTTCTACCCATTGCAAATTGAGGAAGTGCACAACCCGGAGACTGTAAATTATTTCAACTCTTTATAACGTTTTCCAAGGAAGGCGGGAATAATTTCGTGAACTTTATGCATTACTTCATTTCCTTTCCACTTCATATTCTTTAACTTGTGATAGAAATTAATATTCGGTATGGAGACAACAAATTAATTTGTGTATCAATTCTATATATTATTGTTTACTCGTAAAAAATAAAACAGTCCATGGCTACTATACATGCCTTTCTTCAATAAAATGAAAGCACAATGTTGTACAAATTTTAGCAATAGGCTTCCTTAATCCTAATCTTAAAACCTAATTCTGAATTTTGATGGTGTTAAATGGTCTAGAATCGTTCGTTTGCGTATTTTATCGTTATCGTTCGTGTAACGTAAAAATTCACTGAGTTAGTAATCGCCCGTGTATCCTGCGCAATCGTTCGTGTATCGTGAGATACACGAACGTGTATCATAATTGTGCATGTCTTTTGTCAAGAATAACGGTGCTACCACTGTAGGATTAACAGGGTTGAATTTTTGAAAAAGCTAAAAAAAAAATTAATAAAAAATGGGTGTATTATTCTGAAAATCTGAGAAATATAACTCTCATTAGTGATATAAACAAGCCAGTAGACAGGTTAAAGATGTCGCATATTGGAATGGAATTATGTAAGGAAGAGAATCGGCCTAAAATGCCAAATGCCTATGAACACAAGGAGAAATTTGAAGAAAACAATATCTAAGGCAACAATTTCTTTGCAAAATATTGTTGTGTATGTCAAATTAACTTAGAAATTTAAGCAGGAACTGAGATACTATAACACTTTTTTCATATTTTATTTAAGACATAAGGAATCATTCTTTGAGTATTATGAGGTGATAATTTTGGTCGGGGCGTGATCAAATCCAATAAAGCCCGACACTGTTTTTTCTAAAAATACAATGTAAACAGTAAATGTTTTCTCCACTTTACTATTAAAGTCACGCTTTAAAACCAGAACAACGCGCACAAGAGTCATCAATTTCACATTTGTGTCGACCTCCATGCTAGTCATTACTATGTTCTCAGTTTGCCTGCTACATGCCTTATATTTTTAGTAAACCGATGTATATTCGATTTGAAACAATACATGCAGAACCGCTTCTGTTTCACCTGAACCATCAACCTAAGGGTTATCCATTTCACAATACTAGCATAAGCTCCTTGTACATCCTTCTGATGCATGAAGTTTGCCTGTTACATGTCGATTAAAGTATAAATTAATATATTTACATTTGAAAATATGTTTCCTTATATGAACCTTTAGAATAGCAAAAACGTTCAATTCTGTGTGAACTTGTTCATGACGTCACAATGATCATAGTACGGGTGTCGGTTGAATTATTAAAAACATAAAAACTCGGTAATCTTAACAATTCTGAACGATTTGCCTTTTTTTCAAATGTAAATATGAGTAATAAACAGCAAGTTAAAAAGTTCACAGGGATATGAACTTGGTTGGTACGTGATCAAATCTTCACAGGATTTGAGCACGTGACCAACAAAGTTCATATCCATTTGAACTTTTTTAACTTTGTTTATTCCTTAATTAATTCACATATTACTACCTTAAAATATGATTTGTTTTTTTATGAAATAATATATTAAAAACCCCACGTTTTATTTGTTTGATACGCTTTTGACCTAAATTCAAAAAGAATAGCTGCCATATTTAAAAAAAAAGAAAAAATATACCAGGTAGAAACATCTAACAATTATTATGTGTATTTTGGGTTCATGAAGTACATCATTATCTTGTTTTCCAGGTTCAAATCCATACCTTCCGTCGAGTTTTTTGGGTTTTTCGTTATATGTATCCAACACAACAGATATATCAGAAGGAAGGCTGTGTTTCAAGGACAACCATTTTACAGTTACCACAGTACCTCCTGTTTTTACTGTTCTATGTCCTATGCATGGACAATATGTCATTTATTACAATGAGCGACTTAAAGGAGTTACATATTCTAGCGGGTACAATTCTGAAGCTATCATCAAACTCTGTGAAGTTGAAGTTTATGGTAAGTTTACTCTGTAGAAGTGTAAGTCTAGGTGTGCATTTTGTTTTTCTGAGTTCGATTTTCAAATAAAGCAGCAATTGAATATTTTTTTTCTTAATAAATTAAAAAAGTAAAATACGTTAGTTATCGTATTTGTTCATCACTACGTCATACGGAAGGAATGCAATTTTGTCCTGGGGAATCATTAAATTTCGTGGGGACAATTTTCGGTCGTGGAGTGCTAAAATTGTTCCGGTTTTTGGGAACGTAATTTCGTGCAATCTCTTTTACCTACAAAATGAAATATGACTGTATTACCCTTATTTATTATTTTGTTGGTGGGAAATCCTGGAAACATGACTCTATTACCCTATTTTATTATTTCGTGGAGGATGTTAATTCTTGGATTAGAGGTACCCACGAATTTCACGAAAATTGAACCTTCGCAGAATTTAATTATTCCACAGTATACGTTAGTGAAAGTAACCATGGTTCATTTCTCAATCTAGAAATCTGATGTCAGATCGTTCAAGCCTATGACGTGAATGCTTTCAATGTAGCTAAAGTTCTGATCGATCACTTCAAATAATTCATTAATTGTCAACGTTTAAATAGTAATCAAAGACATCATTAACCAATGAACAGATTGTTTTACATGTGTTTGAATAAATGGTAAAAGTCAATACGCTTAGTAAACAGCCTATTGTAAATTATTTACAATATAAAAAGTATTTAATTCTACGGATAAATAATATCTAAATCATTCAAATTATATTATGACCCATGAAATTAAATTTCACCAAAAAAGAATGTTTTTAATTATTTCTGTTTATATTTACTTTTATTACATGTGAAAAAAAGAAGAAAGATAGGGAAAACGAAAAAAAAATTATACATCCGTATTATAATTTAAGACTGTTCATTCTGGAATTAGCATGTTTTTATTTGACACAAATATTAATTTATTTATTTTTTTGGCACGACACGTTCATTTATATGATATCACTCATCTTAAACATGACTTCTTCTCACGAATGTTTGATCCAATTTATATATAAAATATATTATCAATTTATCTTCTCATACATTGTATTTACGACGACAATTCTAAGTTTTATGTCTTTATTCAAATTTGCATTATTTTTTCAAACTCTTTAAAACACATTTAGGATGTCCAGCAACAGGATTTTACGGAACTAACTGCTCCATTCCCTGTCCAGATGTTAACTGTCAGTACTGTCACATAAGGACTGGTACCTGTCAAGGCTGTAAACCCGGGTATCGAGGTCACAGATGCGAAATGTGTAATAAAAATATTGTACACCTAACAAATTTGCATTTTCAATTAATTTCCGAACCATGCGATCTTTCCTTACCATTGCTTAAGTTAGTGTTATATAGGTTAAATGCATTAGACATTTCGTATTCATTCTTTCGTACAATGTGACTTTTATTAGTTAAAGATAATATTTGCGTTCGAAACCTTTAAGTATGTTCATTTATAATTAGATAATTAACCATATCATTAGATGCTTAATTATCTTTCAATAAAAGGACGTTAACTTGAAAAAAATCCCAAAACAGATTCAAATAAACTTATCAAAAATTAAACTTTAACCATTATTATAAATATACATACATGCATATTGAATTGATGTACTAATCTGTTATTTTATTAATTGTTGATTTTTTATTATGGTCATCTGTTTTCAAAGGAAAACCCTCTTTTTTTCTTCGGTTTCTTTTTATTAATAAGGTCTTCCTTTTCCAACGGAAGACCTTTTTGTTTTCGTTCTGTTTCTTTTTCTTCACAAGTTTTCTTTTTTTTTTTTTTTGTAACTGCAATTGCTCAATAACGACTCGACTGATAAACTTTAAAATATAAAAAATATTGATCTAAAATTTATACGTATTTTTTGATGACGTCATTTCCGTTTTCAAGATTGACGTTCCAGCGATTTTCAGAAAGTCTGTTTGTCAAGTCGTTCTTGAAATCAATAAGGTGTTTGTTAATTCGTACTCAGAATCATTCTAATTTGTTAACTCATTTTTTTTTTTTTTGTGTATAAGTCAAGCTCAAAACCGGAATGAAATCTATTTTTTCGGAAATTCGAAATTTTTGATCAGATCAAAAATGTATACGTGTTTTGAAGATCTCATTTAGCTAAATCCAACACTGAAATCCGTTTTAAAATCAGACGACACATATATGAAATTTAAGCGTTTATAAATTGATTTTTTCTGAAATTTTAATTCTGCAAATTGGGTTAAGAAAAGTTAAGTCGTACTTGAACACATTCGGATTTTTTTGTTAAGTCGTACTTGAAATCGTTCAGGTGTTTGTGATGTCGTACTTAAAAGCATTCGGATTATGTTAATTCGTACCAAGATTTATTCGATTTTTTGTATCTGCTTGATTTAGTTATTCTTGTTATCGGTCAAGACATCTGCTTCTTACAGGAACTTCTAGCTTTACTTTCAACATTTACGGAAGACCCACTTGTTGCTTTACATCGAGATTTGCTCTAGTTTTCATTATGTTTCAAAGAAAAACGACTAGTCATTTTCATAATTTTAAAACAATTACAATTACTCGTTTAGTCGGTTAATGGTGTATTTTATACTTTCCATTTTTCAATTTATTTGATATACGTTGAACTGTTTTCAAGTTAATCAATTCAAATTATAGATATATATATATATAGTGTTTTTTCTTCTTATTTTAATCCCAATTAAGCTTGTGGCAAAGGATTATATGGTGATGGTTGCCTTGAAGCATGTGGACAATGTCGTAACCTTACGCAGTGCCTAAAATCTAATGGATCATGTTTAACTGGATGCAATGCTGGCTATCAGGGGACTATTTGCAAAACGCGTGAGTCAGTTGTTCTTCGATAAAGGAAGAGAGACTGAAATGGGGAGAGAAGGGATGGCAAATACGTTTACTTAATTAAACACATTTGAGTAGTCTAACCATCCGCTACCTTTTTTCAAATTGTAGATTGCGACAAAGGCTCATATGGTGTGGATTGCAACAGTACATGTGGACACTGCCGTGACTTAAACCACTGTTTTCACGTTGATGGGATATGTTTAACTGGATGTGATGCTGGTTATATGGGAAAGTTATGTGAAAAAAGTAGGTTAAAATCACTCAATAAAATGAAGACAAATCACTGTATATATTAAAAATACAAATATACATACCATGTGGGGTCTCTATGTCACCAAAAAACTGTAAGAACGCGGTTTGCGAACGTGAATTTGTGCATGACGCTCGTGGAGCGGAGGTGTACTCTGATCTCTGAACCGGATATGTTTATATGAATCCGGATTATAGCTGAAAATAATAGGCAATTTTGAAATGAATCCAGAACACCCCCCTCCACCTAAAACTGTCACAATATTAGCCCTTATATCAAAAGTTGTAACAAAACAAGACAAAAATAATACATTTTATAGAATAAATACATATCATCAATTTTCAGCAAATATCAAA
Organism: Magallana gigas; assembly: GCF_963853765.1. NCBI lineage: Eukaryota > Metazoa > Mollusca > Bivalvia > Ostreida > Ostreidae > Magallana > Magallana gigas. The sequence continues at coordinate 37,361,427 of NC_088853.1, read as the reverse complement.
TGGTGCAGTGACCAGTAAAAGCTAACCTTAAAATATACATGTGAAAAAAAATGATCATAATAATAGTGATCATCCCTTTATGCCTAATTTATTTGTTCATCACAATGTCATCATTAACACTACATATGGAAGTAAATGTTCAATACTAAACATTTATTCAATTAGACAAATACAGTTCACGTAGAGGTCTCATATTCAGTTCATTGATAGGTCTCATATAGGTACATGAATTCCCATTCACAACAAGGCGTACATGGACTTTTCGCACAAGTTCATCAGCACTTGGGAAAAGTTCTTCAACAAGTCCAACAGGCCACTGACGTCGCGCTTCACCGTTATATCTGACAATCACAACATACCCAGCTTTAAAGTGTCGTTTTTCAGTAGTCCACTTACAGCAATACTATAATGTATGAAGATACTGATTATTCCACTGTTTCAAGAAGAAATCGGAAAGTACTTATTCTTGTCTCCACTGTTCTTTTTACAGGAAGTTAGCATTCACACAGGTAGAGAAATGTCCCGATATATGCAGGGCTCAACACAAAAGAGATACCTGGATTACTTGATACCATAGTAACCGGTTTAGAGTTGATGATTGCTGTCACTTCGGCCATTATGAGTGAGATTGTTTCCCTTTGGTCCTAATTGTAGACCATCTAAGATACGCCGCGTCACTCTGGTCATCCTTCCTTACATTCTTCCCACGCAGCACAGTTAATGCTGTCAATAAACTCCGTTCAGACAAAAAGTACGGGAAATGTGCATTATGACATCACAGTATATTACAAACCTCGAAAGTACTTATTAATCTATTTATTAGTAAAATTAACTTATACTAATCTTTTAATTAAAAACAACAAATGCTATTACTTACAATTTTGATGTCCGTTATATCGTACACACTGAAAAATAAGCGAGATGTCGTTCTCGTTGTACTACAAAATATGACGTCATATGCTTCAAAATGACGCATGAAGTTAAATCATTGAAGGCTATCGTGCAGTTTTATAGCGAAGAAGAATAAATGTCATACATTAACGGAAAAGTATAAATGAATATTTTGTTTAAAATTATTATTAGTAGAATGCTACCTATATAGTCTTATTTTCATTTTCTTAAAAGTATGCATCGTATAAAGAAGCCACCTCGGTTTTGTATAAAATATCGTATATCTAAAATCTGAGTACCTAAATAAATCACTTAATTACAAGGGCATACACTTACCTGATCCCGACAAACTCTTACGTGTGAATTTGAAATATGCTATGTAACTTAAAAACTTCTACGATCTTTGTAAAATCTTACAAATTAATTATTTTTTAATGAAATTAACCCTGTGACCTTCAAAATTATTCAACATATGCATTATAAATCACGGTTTCTACTAACAAATATTTTTATCTTAAAAAGTTCGCACCGTTTTTCAAAATCAACGATATAACATCAAGTTATTTCATAATTCAGTTGTGAATTTTGACATGATTGTGCCCTTGCAATATTGAATTTTTTAAATGACCTCAAAACCACAAATACATCTGCTTGTACCATGCGACTGCCATATCACGTGACCACTATGAACATAAAATATTGTACTGTTATATACATGTATATATTTTAGAAATATATTGCATTTGAGTGACTGTTATTGATTTTAAAAAGGACATGCCAGTTTAACTAAAGTATACGTGTTTTCATCACAAAAATTTGCCCATATTTTTATTGACTGCCTTAACTGTACTGCGCATGTGGGGAGAGTGAGGGGCGCTAAACATCTACTTTATCTTTGACTGGTCTATTATGTGCTTTACTGGACCATGCATCACGTCATTGTTAAGATTTTCGGTAGCTCGAATGAAGTTTGTGCTACGGTCAGATCGCAGTTCACTTACGCTTCCACGGAGGGCAATAAATTTTCGTAATGCGTTGATAAATGATGAGCTTGACATGGATTATTCCAACTCGATGTGAACAGCTCTTGTCGTCAAACACGTAAACATAATGGCCAATCAGCAACACCTCCTCTGGTTTTGCGAGTCACAATCGACCAAATGTAACCACTCCTACGACACTAAACGGATGTCCCGGAGTTACTCTATAGATAATGTTAAATCTGCCATCTTTTGAGACATCAAGTGTCCCTGTAATCGTTTACACACACCACACTTATGAATCACTGATGAAAACAGTTTTTTTTGCAGCAATCACCCAGTAGCCATTGTTCCTTATGACACCATCTGTAATGTGCCTCCCTTGATGACCATCAGTTGGAAATGTGGCACAATCAATTTTGCAACATAATATTTCCTAGGAAGGATAATGTGGTTCTTTTGCTCAATTGGAAGTACACTAAGGTTCAATCTGCCACCGATTCTCATAATAATGTCCTGATCTAAATATGGCCATATATTCTGTAATGAGCTGTCTCTTACAAGAAATAATTCACTGTCTTGTTTCATGGCTAAAGAATCAAATGTCGTATGCTTCCATTTTCTACCAACTACAACCATTTTGTAGCCCTATACATTTAATTGCAGATATTAAGGAATTCCATGTAGAAATCTCTCAAAACGATTTGTGAGGTCTGCAGGTTTCAACATTATCTTGTTACCATTTATGCCGGTTTTTTTATCTTCATGAGGATTTACGAGTGGAAGATATTATTTTACAGGGTCTTTGTTGATCTGCAGAAATCCAGGTCCTCTTAGTCATTTAAAGTTACATTCTCCGTGTTCCTACATCAGCAAGGTTTTTATCTGATTTTACATAATTTTCCCAATAGCAATTTCGTTGTAAACACGTTTGGTATGATTACTAATGTAGCCTAGCACAATCTTGCTGTCAGACTGGAACCATGTATTGACCAACGTAATGTTTAAATGTCTCTTTACAGTTTTTCAGCTGCCATAACATAAAAGCGGCGCAAAGTTCTAACCTTTGCATAGCATTTCCATGTAAAGGGGCCAATTTCACTTTGCCAAACACAAATGATACCTTACTTCTCATCTCATCCGGGACTTTGATGTATGACACTGCTGACACTGCTTGTTCTGAGGTATCACAAAATTACGAAAGCCGAGATGGATCATTCGAGATTCGATATTCGAAATACGAGATTCGAAATACGAGATTCGAGATTCGAAATTCGAGATTCAATATCTAAATTAACCAATCAAATCAAGGATCTGAAAATATGTATCCTAGCGACATCAAACTGTTCTAAATAAAAATCATACGTACATGCTCTTTTATACAAATAAATGCTATGTTCACTTCTCCCTACCTAACTAAATAATTATTTGTATTTACTTTTACACAGAATATCTAAGCAGACTAGTAATAATGCAGTGTGCTTCGCGGATCTAAGTGATTTTATTTGCCCTGGTGCATTTCCACCTGATGCGTTTGAACCCTAAGGTATTTCACCCCCAGTAATAGTTTAAAACCCGGGTTTATTCACCCCTTTTTGTAAAAATGCGGTTATGGTAGAGAACTTCATAAGCGTAGCTAATTTTTTCTGTAGGGGGTCCTAGGCCAATTTTAAAAAATTGTACTATGTAAATTTAATAAGCTCCAATTTTCCCGAGGAAGGGGGTCCAGATCCCCTGACCCCCTCCTAGATCCCTGCATGAAGTTTAGTACATGTATCTAAATAATCTAAATAAAAATAATCTGTCCTGTTTCACTAATAAATATAAGCATTACTTATCGTTTTTATGTATGCATACAGTGATACACTAGTACTATGATTATAAACAAATCATTGAGATATTATCACATCATACGGAACTATTAATAAATACAATTTTTTTCCTTTTCCTCAGTATACAACTTATTATGAGTCTTACTTTTGGAATTGTTTTCAATATAGAAGGATACCTACTCTCTACAATTAAAGGTAGGGATGATAGGGTGCCAATTTGTTCACATTGCCGATTTCTTGTGCAGAGAACAGTAAAACCTTTTATTTGATTGTGCATGAATATTTCAAAATTAATTGTTGTACATATATTTTGTTATAATTCATTCATTGATATATCAACAAGAAAGAATAAAAGCATATGTTTCACAGCCAAGTTAAGTTTCTCTGTAGTTTCCTACCCCCTACCCCCCACCGCACCAAAATTGACAATAATTACATATACATGTAAGTCATACAAATGTTTACTTTTTTTGTAAGTAAATCTCTAAAGATGTAAATAAGCACTGCAAACAAAGATGTGTGTATTTATTATACTACTACATTACACTTAGCCAGATAAAATGTAATCAGGATGAAGCTACAAGGGGTGAGTGGTGCAAATTTACCAATTTGTCGCCATACACACAGAACACCAAAATAAAGAAACTGTGAGTGGTGTGTGGAATGCATAAAAGATGGCGGCAAATTATCTCAAATAATCAGTGCAAAAACCCACAAATAGGCTGTTATTTGTTACATATCCTGCAAAAACATTGATAAAAAATGTTATCGTCCCATAACATAGCCGATTAAGTTAATGTGTACATATGGTCAACGTACATGTAATTCTAATATACAAGAAGGCGGACGTATCAGGCGGGGATCCAGAAATTAAATTTCAAAAATGATCGGTTGAATTACATTAAATGCTTTGATAATTGTTTTAAACTATCGCACGGGTCAAAATGCGTGATAGAAGCTATGTACAGTGTAATTGGAAACTTTCATTTTATATCAATATGTAGTATTACCTATTATAACAAATGAGAGTATAGCACAACTGCCACAAGCAATACATGTCCTTTACCGGCACCACCTCCCTCCCCTTAAAAAAAATGAAACAATTGCCGTTTTATTTGCTAAAATGTGTGTGGTTCAAGATTTTTCTAAAGGACATACCCGATTAGAATTGAAAAAGAGTCGTACGTTTAAAACTAATTTTGTCAAAATTTTTAGATTCATTTGGTTATATTTTGGTCCATTTGGGTAAATATATGCACCAGCGCAGCTTTAATTTATATATAATCAGGCCATAAATTCAAAATATTTTCAAAAATTTATAGCTTTAAATCCAGTGGATGAAAGAAAAGGAAAGCAAGTCGAACTCGATGAGTGCTAATACCTGTGTTGAATGAATGGTGCAGTAGGATATGCGCAAAAAAGTCCCTTCTACTCTTTCCTACCCTATAATTATTGGAATGTTAAATCCGATTATAAGAGTCAAATTAAAAATCAAGTACGGATATGTACCTGTTTATCAAAAGTAAAACTACTCATAATTTATCTACAGTGCATCGTTATGGAGCTACACAGAAAGTTTTATATTAATATGCCGAGCCAAATAAAAAAAAAACCTGGAAAACGAAGAGAAAACAAATTGGGGACAGAATAACTGACAAATTAATTAGGACTATATAGCCCCCCCCCCCCCCCCCCCCCCCCCCTCTGGAAATGTATATACTGAAAACAGATTATTGGCGTACAACATCCGCACACAATTTAAAGAAAATTTTATGTTTTTTTTATCATTTTCGCTAGCTAATGTAAGACATCACAAATACCCCAAACCCCCTCACGGAAAAGGAAATGCTAGGTGATGAGAGAGAGAGAGAGAGAGAGAGAGAGAGAGAGAGAGAGAGAGAGAGAGAGAGAGAGAGTCGATGTAAATCACAGGTGCGCTAAAACCGTTAAAATTAAAGCTTGCTAGTCGGTCTGCCCTACCCTAGCTACCTCCTCTCTTTTCTCGTTTTAAAGGGAGAGAGAGAGAGAGAGTCGATGTAAATCACAGGTGCGCTAAAACCGTTAAAATTAAAGCTTGCTAGTCGGTCTGCCCTACCCTAGCTACCTCCTCTCTTTTCTCGTTTTAGAGGCTTAATTATTGTCTTTATAGGCTTGTAACAAATCAAATCAATTTCAAATTCTAAATCAAACTGAATTTGACACTACAAAACTCTCTCTGTGTCTGTCTGTCTGTCTGTCTGTCTGTCTGTCTCTCTCTCTGTCCTTCTCTCTCTCTCTCTCTCTCTCTCTCTCTCTCTCATATCGACAATGGCATTGCCATACCCTACAATACATATTCTTATCTGGATTTTTGTCTTTGAGGTTGTAAATCATTATATCTTCTATGGTTTAAAACTTTATCATAACCTATATTTTGACATGTCGATTATTTCATTGAGTTTCGTTTCATAGCTAAAACATTTAGATTAAACAGATCTTTCTTAGCGAGCCGATTTTTACACAGTTGGGGCGAATACACTTCGGGTTAAAATTGTTCGGGGGGGAATACATACAGGGCAAACAAAACCACTTAGATTCGCAAAGCCACCAGTGTTATTTCTAATTTAATTGTTTATACTGTGTGGGGTTAATTCATCAATGTTAATTTAACCATTTTAAAACCACTATATAAGAGCTATTAAGACATTTATTTGTAGGAAAGAGCATGTACGAATGATCTTTATTTAGAACAGTTTGATGTTGCTAGGATACAGGTTTCAGATCCATGATTTGATTGGTTAATTTAGATATTGAATCTCGAATTTCGAATCTCGAATCTCGTATTTCGAATCTCGTATTTCGAATCTCGAATCTCGAATGATTCTTCTCGGCTTTCGTACAAAATACATGAAGCTCTACATGGTCACGAAGGCTTCAGAGTTTTGTGATATACATTCGAGGAACGGAAACATTCTGAAATGATGAAATTGACCTTTCCCAAGATGTCCATCGATGTAGATATAAAGAATCGACATCGACATCCCAATCACATCTTGTCATAATTCCGCGAAGGATGATTTTTCTATAAACTACGAGTAGTCGAATGAATCCTAGAGGATCATATATGTTGTGCAGCACAGACAGGTAGCCCCGAACAGGAAACTAGGAAACTTTAAGCTGAAAAATGTTATAATAGACCAATACTATGATTGACAGGTATAAGGTCTTTCTCTAAATCCAACTGTTGGATTTCTTATTTCTGGTCTTCTTTGGAGAAAGCTAACATCACTTCTTTATTGTTTGAAGCATTTTTATGAAGATTGATGCTACCATTGGTTTTCAACACAGTCTGAATTATTTTCAATAGGTCAATTGCTTGCAAAACAAATGTTAAGGTATAATCTTCATAGAAGTTGTTGTTAACAAAGACCTTGATATTTTGCTAAGAATTATAAACACTTTTGAGCAATCTAAAAGTAGCGACAGCTGGCGATGGACAATTTTCAAAATCATGTGCATGAATACCATATTCCACAAGATGCTTACTTGGATTATTGTTCTGGTGCCATTGGAAGCGTAACATACCCCTGTGGTCTTCTCATATAAGAAATGAGTAAAACATCTGTCCAGTATCTGTTGATAATGGAATAGAAACGAAGAACACCAACTAAGTTGTTAATCAAATTTGATTCTGTAAGTAGAAGACTGTTGAGTGATGTTGTACAGCGCAGATAAGTCAAAGGCTCAACGTTTTTGTATGGTTTCTTGGATGGTAAACGCTGAATATTAGGAGGTACCACACCTCTTGTCGCTCTTCTAGTATTTTAGCAATTTTTGCAGTGCCACGTTGAAAAACGTTTTCCATAAATGTGAAGAAGTGTTGTCTTTTCTCAATTTTTTTCCCGGAAAGTGTTATGTAACATCTTTGCTAGCCAACGGTTTCTGACCCGCACAGCTCCTCACTAACCCTTGGAATATCGTGCTATCGAAAGTTGGATTTTTTTCGTCACGTGATCTTCCAGCCTTTTTATAAATCATCGAAATGATGAAAGATGCCGTACATTAAACGTCATTGCTGCAGAAAAAAACAGCCTTATAGACATTGATATTGACAAGTTACAAATTGAAAGAACGTTTAAATGCCCAGTGAATTCAATAAATAGGGATATTCTTAAATGTTACATATAGATATATTTCATCCGAAGGCAAAGACGCCTCCCCAGCTAATTTTGTGAATGACGAATGGTTTGTATCTTTTTGTGCTTACCCTCTATATTATAATGTTGATTTTGGTAGACATACATGTATATAAATATATATCGTTGATCATTTACCAAATTAGCTGTGGAGCGGCCTGTTTGAAGGGTGTAGGACTGGGAGCGGTAAATCCGTTTAAAAAAGTTAGATTCATTCAAAATATTTTTATAGAAAATATTTTCTTTTGAATCATGCTTGTTTAAGATCAACAAGAATTATTACGTGAATTTCAGACATTAGAATTATCTTTCCTGAAATACAATGCTTTTCTTCTCTAGTGTATTGTTTAATCGTATTAATTGATGATCAAATGTATACGTCTTGAAAAAAAAAGTAATTTCAATTTATTCATATTTTGGATTAAAACAAAACGCTACGGGGAAAACAGAAAAAAGCAACAACATTCATAAAAAAGCAGAAAAATTAACTGAAAAGAACATCTTTGTTATTCAATGTCAAGAAGATTGGTATTGTTTTGACTATAACGAACCATGTGGACATTGTCGTAATTTATATTAGTGTTTACATGTCAATGGGACACGTCAATGGGACACATTTTATTGGTTGTGAATCCGGCTTTCAGAATAAACGTTGCGAACCACGGCAATTTTTTGTTTTATTCAAAGACATTTTAGATACATTTATACAGACAGACGGATGAACGGACGGACGGACAGACAGACAGACAGACCGAACGACCGACCGACCGACCGACAGACAGACAAACAGTTTATTTAGATAGATAGTTTAGAAAGATAGAAAGTTTAATGTTTTACAATTGAAGCAAAGTAGAGTAAAAATGGTACAAACTCAGAAATGCTTATATTGGTTCTAAAAAAGAAAAACAAAGGTTCAAAGCTGATCGATTGTTTTCTTTCTTATAATAGCTTGTGACAGTGTATCCTATGGTGTCGACTGCAATGAAACATGTGGACACTGTCGTGACCTAAACCAGTGTTTCTACATTAACGGTTCATGTTTAACAGGATGTGATAATGGTTTTCAAGGGGATAAGTGTATCCATCGTACGTATAACTGAAAGCAGATGCAAGCTTTATTATTAGTCTCGGATTTTAGGATTACAAGCAGTAGGATGGTAAAATAACGGGTCTGCTTCACACTTCAGTGCAAACAGTTGACCTCATAAGCATTTTCCAACCCGGGGTTTAGTTGGGGTTTACTCTGGAGTTAGGTTGGGTCTGATCTGTACTGTATGTTTAGTGTTTTAAAACGACACTGTACCTAATATTGATTGCTCATATCGCCGATATTTTATTTTGATTTTACTTTTAAGTGATTTAAAAAAAACCCAGTATTATGAGTGACATTATCATTCATGGATATTGGCACTTGGTTTATGAAACGTTATTTTGTTACATAAAAAATACAATCACTTTATTAAAAAGAAAAGCAGACCAAAAAAATAAAGATTTGCCCTGAATAATATCAAAGATAATTTTATGATAAAATATTCTTAATTGATAGCTTGTGAAAGCGGATTGTATGGTGTTAACTGCAATGAAACTTGTGGCCATTGTAAGAACATAACCCAATGTTTTAATGGCAATGGAACCTGTTTAACTGGGTGTAAACCCGGGTACCAAGAGGAGTTATGCAAATCACGTAAGAAAATTATTTTTTTAGATGGTAAAATATATAAAAAGTATGATTAATATGGTGTTAAATAAGATTGATTGTAATATACAATAATATTATGTATTACTTCACAGCTTGTGACAGGGGATTGTACGGCATCGACTGTAACGAGACTTGTGGACATTGCATTGATATAGATGAATGCTTCCATATCAATGGAACGTGCTTAACTGGATGTGCTGCTGGTTATCTGGGGGACTTGTGTAACAAATGTATGTATGAATAAAAAAAAAAAAATATTTCTTACAATGTAAGGTCAAATGAAATCTGAAAGCGATTGAACATAACTTATATTAATAGCAGAACTGAAGATCAGACCCTGTGCTTAATTGTACGTGCCATGGAACATTTTTATTTTCTCAAATTTTTAACTTGTATTTTGAGTTGACGTAAAGAATGTTTATATCACATTGGGTAACACAACTACCTATTTTGCTCACGTTTGCTTAGTTTCTTATAGTCTTATGCGTGAATTTAGTAATTATGCAAAGCGACCTTTTAATAATATGTACAGCTATTATTTAATGTTGTGGAAAAAATGAAGCATGTATTGTTACATGTATGATCAGATTAGGTATGTATAAATTAAAGCAACATCTTGTTTTTCAAGCATGTGATATCGGGTACTACGGAAGAGGGTGTCAACAGGAATGCAGCATATTTTGCAAAATATCACATGACTGCAATCCTGTTTCTGGACATTGCAACAGGGGATGTAAAAATGGTTGGAAAGGCGATGAATGTTTAGAAAGTAAGGTGTTTTTTTTCATCGATTATTCTTATTATACATCACTAGAACTATTGCTTATTGTTATCGATTACCCATTTTTTTAAAACAATTATATTAACTTACACTCTTTTTTGCAAGTAGTTTTCCCATACATATATTTTTTCAATGAAATCAAGATATGTAATGTAATAAGTTTTAAAACGACTGTGTATTTAGCTGACCTGAACCGAAGGTTCAAGTAAGGTTTTCTGATCACCTGTTGTCCGTCCGTCCATCGGTCCGTCCGTGTGTAAAGTTTTCACATTTTTGAATTCTTGTCTAGAACCCCTGGGCCAAAATTTACCCATTGTGGAACCATTCATACTCATTGAAATAGGAATCTAAATTGTTAAAAAAAAAGGGCAAAATCTTTTTTTAAAAGGGAGAAATTTGCGACATTGAAAATCGTAAAAAATGTCTTAAAAATCTTCTTCTGCACCATAAATGTCAACATTACACCAAAACGTGTGTACAGTGAAGATTCTAAATTGTTAAAATCGTGATCCCCAGACTAATACCGGGGCCCGAAGATGGGTTCAAAGTTTAATATAGAAATATAGAGTGAAATTTTAAAAACAATTTTCAAGGACCACATTGCTACTAATAGTGAGATTACAATCCAAGTACGCTAATATCGTGTAGATTCTAAATTTTGAAAACGTGACCTCGGAGTAATAATGTATGTAGCCCCAATAGATATTTAAAGTTTAACATACACATATCATGTGAAAATGTTTAAAATACTTTGTCTTAAAAATTACAATGCTACAATTTGCGAGACTACTATACAATCATTCTAAGGCAGTGTTGATTTTAAAATGTTAAAATCGTTTTTTTTAAAAGAGGTCTCTAAAAATAGAAATAAATAAATTTAGGTGATTAGTTTATCATAGTGAAATAATCTGGAAATTTATCAACTAGTTTTTTTCTCTCAAATTTCGATGCCGACATCAATTAGTAACACATTTCGCGATCAAAGTAATCGGGATCAATGATCTCTAAATTCAAACAACTTTAAAGGTGTGGATCTCAGTTCTTGCGAAGTTAAGTATGGAAAGAGGAAGAAGGAATCATTGATAGAATATATCAACTTTATATAGAATTTTCATATTTAGTTCATTTTCAACTTCATAAAACAATTAAAATCACCTTAAACCGATGAAAGTGCAAGATCTAATGTCCTGAACACACCAAAACTTTATCAAATGGATCGATAAATGATCTTTTAATGGAAAACAAAAAAAAAAAGATCAGTATCATGTTTTCAATTATTCAATAATGAATTCTCTATTTTTGCAGTGTAATATAAAAAATTGTTTTGACTGCAAATAGGGTATTTTAGACTAAGTCTTATTTGATGTACAAAAAAAATCATGAATATATGTAACAACATGCCAACAATATAATCTGTTTTGAAAAAAAAAATGTTTCTGACAGTTTAAATTGTTTTTCTTTTATATTCTTAAATTTACGTATAAAATCCAAAGAATAACAGATATTCACATATAACACTTATTAACAATGATATCTCGAAAAGAATTTTAAATAAACGAAAATGCAAACAGTTTTTCTAACTAGTTTTTTTTCTTAACTAAGTACGGTTTCAGTCATATGTTGCCCTATTTTAGAGTGATTTAAAAAAAATCACAAAAAATGGAAATGCAATATTTATTTACACAAAAATACCAATAAACTAATAATCTATTATAGTTACATGATTAGACTTTTCACAAGGGTAATTATGACGTCATAAACAGTACAATTTTCTGTAATTTTCATAAAACTGAGCAGAATATACCAATTCTTCATTATTTTTTTAAATAGAAAACTATGTCCCGAATCTGTCGTCCATCATGAAACTCATATTATAACTTTAGCATGTGATATCACATAAAATATATTAATTTCGTCGTAGGCAACGGCTGAGACAAATTTTCCTCTTCAAAAAACTACTGAAAAACGAGCCATTTTTCATCATTTTTTACTAAATCTAAGAAATATGCAAAAATGTCGAAGTCATAATGATGTTTTGAAACAAGATAAAATTGTATAACTTGGTTTCTTATACATGTATACACACAAATTCAAGATTGTATGTGTGCATATTTATGAGATTTAAAAAAAAATGAAATAAAGGGAAATATTGAAATAAAATGTACCTTCTTCTTTGAGTTAATCCTAATTGAAAAAGAAGTGATCTCGATCAGAAGTTTTTTTATTGAAATTTTACAAAAATTACTCAAAGTTCATAGAAAGATATTCGGAAAATCTTTTAAGGTAATGTTTTCAAAAATTACAATGCTCTCCTTAGTTATTTTACTTAGTTGACATATTCATATCCCCGCTTAAGGGTCACATCATCATCCTTCACTATCTTTCACTTTTTTATAGTTCATTTTAGAATTTTGTTATCTTTAATACATTGGGGCCTAGGTTGTTTAGATTGGTCAGTTGAGATATCTCAGTTCTTATGATATGATGTCCCAACAAGAAAGCTTCTTTTTATGAATTGTTTAATGTACGGCAAAATCTTGAAATATATGAGAGTTGTACAATATTTTACTTCTTTAGAGTTCAATTCACAATAAACCCTTTCGAAATGAAATGATGCAAGAAATTTTGTTCAGATGAGCGATATGTGGCCATGGGCCTCTTGTTCATTTTAGTATCAACAATAACAACTGGGGTTGATAGCTGGCTAGTTTTGTTTTACGGTCTCCTTTTTGTCCTCGCCTTTTTCGGCCTTGTCATAATCGTTGGAATATATGCACTACGTATTATATCGACTCGGTAAATATTTGTCGATCTGTTTTCTATTCTACTTTGACTTGTTGTTCACGTACAAGTAATAGTTTTCTCTGCTTATTTTTTTTAAATTCATTTTTCATGTTTCTGTTTTTCGAAAAGAAAGTTGTTCCTTAATGACAAACATTGCAACGAACTGGATGAAAGGTCTAGCAATGTAGTCGCCACCCGTGCCTCAGGAGCATTTTTCTATTATTACCGAGAGAACGATGAACCAGTTTGCACATATGTCTCAAGAACAGTTTGTAAATTTTATGAAATTTTAAGAAAATCTAATTAGTTAATCAGATTTGTAATAAATTAAATACATTTCATATTTTGAAATAAAGAGATTTAATCTCAAAGTCTATGTTATATTTTAATGCTCGTGATTTAATATCCAAAACATTTATAATTCAATTTTCCTTGACATATTTTCATTGATAATCTACTTAAATATTGTATGACAACTATGTTTATTAAAATTCTTTAAAAATGCAATGCATACTAAATTTGATATGATTTATACTTAATATTTTTTTAAATATTTTAATCATCCATGGACGTGATATATTTGTAGAATCCTGCATACGAAGATTCCTTGTAAAAAGAAAGGGTTCACTCATCTTTATCTTATGGTGAACATGAATATCCAACCACCGAAAACTCATTATAATTCCTGGTCTTATAATCAGCATTGATATTGTACAAAGGAACCACTTAGATGAATAGCATGACGTCCTTTGTAGTTTTTGTTCCTTTTTCATTCTAGGAGTATACATGCATTTGCACAAACAAAGATCAATACTGTTTTCATGTGCGTTCCATTCAAATAAGAACAAATTCACACGACTAAAAACTGTTTACCTTTTTTATAATTTATCTGACTTTACAGTCACGTTTGTTGTATCATGTATGTCTAAATGTTTGATTAAAATTGATTAGCATTTTAAACTGTAATTATAGAAGTGTTTCAAACAATTTAAATTAAATTGACCTTTTCTTTAAATATTTTTTTTTTTGTAAAAAGCATTGATGTGATTGATATTTTATTACTTACTTATCATTCTTATTTTTTGCAAATTTACATTTCCTTACTCAAACTATTTGTCATTAAAAAAATGTCAGTTTTCAATAAGATAAATTAACGTTATTGTTTGACTTTGTATATATATTTATATTAACATTGATTAAAAACAAACTTATTACATGTAGGAGGTTTTTTTAAAATTACACTTGCAGTGGAAAAACTGCGTTGGGTAATTACTTTATATAAAGGAATTGTCCTTTAGTTCTGTAATGGGTGTATTTTTTGCTTAATATTACTGTAAATGCCTTAATTTTGATAGTATATCTTTATTTTTGTGGTTTATTGTTTGCTGTTTTCGTTGATTTTCTGGATTTTCAATTTCAATCAACATTTTCTCAAAAAAGTATTGAACAAATGGAAACCCTATGTTGCCCCCGCCCCCTCCTTCTCCGAAGCACATGGTCGAAATAATTATGTTGCAAAAATAGTGATATGTCGACATGCTTATGACTATATTAAATTAAAAGTAAGAATACATGAACTGTACAAAAATCCATATACACAAAACAAAATGTCATCTCCGCAATTCAACCAAGAAATATTCATTTATTTTTCATATTCATTATGTTTCTCAATTGACAGTGTTTTTCTAGATCTGTAATCAAATATTGTCATTTTTTGTCACCTTGTTAAACTTGTAAATACATTTTATATTTTACACGTTCTCATTTTTAGCTTTTTCTTTTCTTTCATTATTTTTGTTTTATACATGCGCATTGTCCATTCATTATCTGTCTAATATTCGGCTGCACATTTGTTATACATTTGTGTAACTAATACTTTAAATGTTAAAGGTTCTATTTTCTTTTTTTAAACCATGGTCTTGCACACCAAAAGCCTCAAACATGGCTATGATTTTTTCAAGCAATAACTCTGTTCTGAATACCATCGTTTAGTTTAGATAACCGCTAGATGATGAAATACGACATATACCTTGATAGATTTTCATGTTTGAAAATAAATCAAAGTATAATATGATAAGAAAAACGACCAGTACTTACATAATTTGATAATATTATCCGAACACTAATATTTCCGCTTGAAATTTCACAGGAACTTAAAAAATATCGGGGAAGTCTCATGAACTTTTATTCCAGCACCTCTGGATTTATTACATACTTAGCAACGATAAAGAAAACATTCCGAACACATTCACAGTTAGAAATGAACGACACATTACGGTAAGACATACGTTAGGCAACAAGTAATACATGGCATTTTTGGAGTCGGTAGATCGTTTGTTATTAGGAATAATACACGTGGAAAGAAATTATTTTTTTTCATGATATTTTTGAAAAAAGAACGTGGATGTTATCGTTAGCGATGTAAAAGGTTTAATAAGGCATACAGGCTGGCTATTAATGACATCGTACATTGCGCTGCCTAGCAAAATCCAAAGATATCGTTTTTTTCATAGAATATACTAAGCACGCATATAAATTTTTGGGTACTCTTTAAAAGAAGGGTGAATGATCAGAATACAGTTGTTGGACGAAATTGCAAAGAACAGAATTTAAGTATTGCTCCCAGTTGACGAATTTTGCGACAACCCTCGAATGGTCGCTTGATTTACTATAAAATAAACGTATAAAGACATATTAAGAGGGCCCGATGGTCGTGGCCATTTTGATACTATATTGATCTACTTTAAAAGGAGAGCTCTGTATAAAAATATAGGAAAATGCCCAAATCTGAAAAAATAAAGACTTGTTATTTACTTAATAATAGTTTATAGCTAAGCTATCATATTCGAAATTTAAGAAAGATATGTTGTCGAATTTCTCGACCATCTAGCCTCCTTTATATTCCACATTAACACCACAAGTATTTCTGTTCGTCATTTGAAATAAAATATTAAAGACCGGTCATATCAGTATGCATGTATATATGTATTGCCGCGTTATGAAATTTACCAGTTTGGTAAAAACTAACTTCATCATTGCAATGTATTTAATGCCTGTTCAATGTGTACATTTACATACATAAAATAAAAGAAACAAGTAAAACGTAGAAACGTTGTGATCTATCAATCCATCTTATACTTTCATAAATGTATGAATGTATGCCCAAACATAGGATTTACAAATACATTTGAAAATATTGGTTGTTGAGTACGATGTAAGAAATTCCACCAGATGTACAGACGATTTCTCCATTTCACTTTTGTTTAGACTTTGAGCGTGTCCATTCTAATATTTTTCTTGTTTTGTGTTTTTTAAAGAAAATAATAAACAAAAATTTGTGTATTGTCTTTGCCATAACTGTTTTTTTTTTGTGTATATTTATTTTAATTTTTTATTTTCATTTTTTAAATTATTATATCGATGAGCAAATCTGGGCTGCGTTTTACATAAGAACTTACGACTGGTGACTGAATTTATGAAAGCTTATTACTAATTGTTTTAACTTGATAATAATAAAACATACTTACAATGAATGGTACGTCTTAATACAGATTGTTTTGTATACATGTTATATGTTAGGAATCGTTCTATAAAAAAATGGGTTGTGTTGACATCAGTGTTCAAATTGAAAAGTCTTAAGGAAAATTACAGAACAGCGGCAGAGCGAACATGGAGGTCTTAAAGATATAGAGGTAGAATCAGGTCCCATGAAGGAGTGAGCATCCTCTGCTGACCGGTCACACCCGTCATGTGCTCTTTGTCGTAATCGGGAAAAACGGTAAAGTCCGTTCATAATTAGGTGATTAATGATGGTCTAACAGTCAGTATGAAACTGAAAAAAAAATAATAAATTACTTTTTTTTGGATAAGATATTTTTTTTACTTTTTTTTTTATCTTTAAGTATATTTCCGTAATGATGTTGTTTCAAAAAAAAATTAAAAAGCCTCTACATATAAACTCCTGCTGATTCTACTTTTTTAAGGCTAGAAAGTATCACAAAGGTGTGAAGTGTATGTACAATAAATCCTTCTTTTCCGTCGTGTTGAATAAATGTCACGTCTCTCCCGTAGCTTATATATGTACTTGCATCGATATGTACTAAACAAGGCCGGGTATATTCAAAAGTTGGGCTTATGATTACCCAATCGAAATTATTTCTACAAGCATTATTAGAGCAATATATAGAACTATAAATGTTCCCTACGGGCACCCTCGATTTAAAAAAAACAAGTTGTCATTTTATATGTTAATTAGGTAAAAAAAATCGATTAATTACACATCCTATACGAGTTTATTTAGGTTTATTTGGGTTCATTGCGGTTAATCGACGTACCGGCGTAGAATTGACTCAATAATGTATACGACTACTAAATCGGGTCTAGCTCAGGGTGTGATACTTGCTTTTTATGATATTGTACAAAAGTATCTGAATGATACATGTAAGACCAGTCTTTTCTTTTCTCGCCTTTATTTATTGGAACATTGATCATACCCGATCAAAATATTAAGATGTAAGTACATGTACATGTACCTAATTAGAGCAGCAAAGGTTATACTTTATCGGCAGGGCCTCATTTTAAAGCTAAACATAGTTTACATTAATTTGATAATCCACAAGAAAAAAAATTATGGAAAAGGAACTGGAAACATGAATTGGGAAGCAGTATGATGTATACTATAACACTCCCTTCCCGCCTTGCGCCCAGTAGGGAAAAATAATGTGCATATGATGTAGTGAAAAAAGGGACTAACAAACCGTCAATCATCTCGAAAATCCAAAAACAAAATACAAATTCAAAGCAGATCAACACGGACCTCAAAAATAGAGTTATGATCAGGTGCCATAGAGGAGTGAGCATCATCTGCTGACCGGTCACATCGACTGTGTGCTCTTAGTCGTAATCGGAGAAAAAACCCAGAACAGTCCGTAGTGAACATGAAATAAATATAAAATATCACACCTTTGTTTTGATCTCGGCCCTGGTATCAGCCCGAGCGGTTGGTATCGGCCCAAGCCCGAAGGGCGCGGGCCGATACCATCCAAGGGTTGATACCAGGCACGAGATCAAAACAAAAATGTGATGTGGTTTATATCATATACCGGAATCTAAAATCAAAGACTTTAATTCAAATTTAAATTCCAAATAAGGAATTTAATGTATCATGAAGAAGCTATAGATTTTTTCGGATTTACAAATCTTGTTCGTTTTTTTTCTTTTCATATGTGTTAAAACTGTAAGAGTTGTCGGACTTTGTTGACAAACCATCGTCATTTGAAATACAGTAGAAGGGAGTCTGTCGTCTGAAATGAAGCACTATTTTCTAGAATTCAAAAGTATTGAGAGAGAAACTTCCCTCCTACGCAGCTTACACGCGCAAATTCTTTCACTGTAAGTATCCTGTCAGATTCCATTCATAAAGATCCATTCTGTTATAGCAACTACAAAATTGTTTGAGATCGTTCATACATGTAAGCGCGTCCATTACTTTAGCCCCTTAATTTTTACAGTCTAATCTCTGGTTTTCTAAGATTATGTCTCGTTCCATCCTTCTCTATGTCCTCCATAATTTAAACGTTGATTGATATTAAATAAAACGTGCTATTGTTCTATATACACAACCGTTGTGTGGGTTACCTCCCCTTACTTGGATACACATCACTCTTTGACGCTATTTTTGAATTATTATTTTTCAATTTTCGGTAAAAAATAATAATATTCCGACGTGTAAGGTGATAATTGGTATTCTATATTCGTAATTCTATCGTTATTTCACAAACTAGTCTTAATTTAAAGCAGATATATATGGAAATTATCATTTTTTTTGGAAAAAAAATTGGCCAGTAAAGCCAAACGAGGAGAAATCAAAATTCCATTTTATTCCACAAACAACGAATAATAATATTTTCTTCTTCTTTTTTTGAGATGTACCCAAGGACGTCTGTGAAATTTTGTTCGTAATTCGTTTAAATAAGAATATTTGTTATTCGAGTAAAAGAAAAAAATGGCAAAGAAAAAGGAAGTTTTCTAATGGTAGCGAAGATCGGTCATAAATTAAAAGGCTCATGTGAGTCATATGAGAAAGTATCAGGTTTTAACAGTTCTAAATTTACGTGATATGGAACCACAAATGTACATCAGCAACAAAAGCAATAGTACATTATTGTTAGCATGTATGGCATAGCAGTTGTAGCCGTCAAAATGCCCAGCATTTATGCATGTAACACCCGTAAACAATTGTCAGTGAAATCCGTTTAACCCCTAAGGCCTCTCTGGACTACGCCATCAGTTCTCTACTTATATTTCAACTTACGTTTAGCCGAGAAGTTTATCCACCACAACAAATTAGTATAATCGATTATCTGAAGGCTATGTCAAGAAACATAAAACAAATTTCAAGTTTCGACCAAGATTAACAAATCAAAGATACTGATTAACAATGCGTTTTATAATCGACACATTTACATCATAGAAACTCGTCAAAGGTTGCAACAGTTCAATGATGCCTTGTCAAGTGTTGTGTTTGACTTTTTTATGACATTCAAAATCACTGTTTTATCAAAGGGGACCGGATCAAGTTAAATATTGAGATTTTTTATTATTTTACACGTGAATCATCTACGTTATCAATCTTAGTACTTAAACGATCAGTGCAAAATTTAAATATGTTATTGTTAAAATTGTTTTTTTTAAAACTTTTTAGTATAATAAACAATTGGGTGTCTCATAAGAATAACGTTGAACTTTTGCAATGAATAATTTCATATGCAGCTGTTTTAGCATGCCATGTGATACAAAGCTTCTGCGATGGTTGTGTTCCGGTAAAAATGTAGGGAAGGTTGTTAGTAGCAAATTGATCTATAAACTTCATCATTGTTGTAACCAAGATAAGTCTGTATTAGTCTGTTTTCAATGGGTTTCTTTATGTCTTCAATGTTTTGTGGATTTTTTTTCTGGTTTTTTTTTTTATTTTTTTATTTTTCTGTTTTTTTTGTTTTTGTTTTTTTTTTTTTTTGGTTTGTTTGTTTTCTTGGGAGGTTTTCGGTTATTGTTGTTGTTGTTGTTTTTTGTTGTTTTGTTTTTTTTTACACATAGTAGTTTATTGGTGTTTTTAACCTAGCTGCATATTTTTTTTCAAACAATGTTCAAAACCTATTTTTAAACGGTAAAACCTTTTTGAAATGGTATTATATCATCCACAGAAAGATTGACAAGTGTTCATTCCACGTTAATGTGATAACGTTTTTTTTCCGATGAAACTTCCAAAGGATGGATCCTATATCATACAAGTACTTTGTATTAAATACCTACATAGGAAATGCAGAATAAACTTTTTTTTAAGTCGCTGATTAAGCTACTAAGTAAGTATTTTGTTTAGACATAGTCAAAGAAAAATACAACTTGCAATTTAAAAAGTGAAACATTTAATGGTAAAATAACAAATATGTAAAAATAAAAAAAAAATGTATTAGGCGTGAATGTTATATGAAAATTTATCTTAAAATTTGACTATATACAACTTTAGAAAGAAAAAAAACACATAAGCACAGTCGCACATGCTGTTACGGCCACTTTTAATCAGCGGCCACTCGCCATGAGCGGCCAGTTTCAATCCCGCACGTTTAGTTTTTCACTATATTTAAACTGATTTAAGCGGCCACCTGTCTTACGCGACCAGCGGCAACTGTTTTTAGGTCCCGTGGTTTCAACATGCCTGTTTTCAACGGCCATTTTGTCTGTTTTTGTCACATGACTTTTATCTCTGACATGTGACCCCGTATTGAAAGAAGCAAAACTTCGAAAACTGATGATTTAAAAATGTTTATCAAATGTATTTATATTTTACATATGGAGACAATTTTGTTTTTATCATATTGCCTCAATATTTAAATATAAATACAATTGATCAACATTTTTAAATGTTTCTTGCAAAAGCGTGTTGTCGCTGTATATACAGTCCGTTGCAGTATAAAAACATGTGATGTAATCCTTTGTATCATATTTCTTAAGTAGAAAACATAAATAAACTCAATCAAATTAAGTATTTTGTTGAACAGGTGTTTTGAGGATGAAACGAGTTAAACAAAATGCTTATAAATGAGTTTTTATAAAAAGGTGACTTCAGTTTATGCGGATATTGTCATTTATATAAAATGAAAAGTGTTAGCGCTAAACAAAGTTAAAAAGTTAAAACAAAATATTAAGTCAATATCTTAATATATGCTCAATATATAAAGTAAAACATAATTTTTTTTTCATTTCTTATCTCTTTGAGAGAGTCAATCAGTAATGAACTAGAATTAAAACACCTTATCTCTACGATCAACATACAACCAAGTCTACTCGGTAATTCTTGGTTGTAGCCGGAAGTGACGAGTGTTCCCCAACCTTCCACAAAACAACACGCTGTTTGCCATCTGTTGATGTCATAATAAATCGCCAATAGACGGGATAGTGTGTCGGAATCGTCCTAGTTCCGTTTTCATCGCCGATATATCTAATAGTCTGTACTGAAACTTCTGAATTTTGAATGAATATGTTGTCTGCCTCTATGACGCTGACAGAATCTTCTTCTTCATAAACTACCAAACGGAGCGAATACCCGCGTTGTAAGGCAGTTATCAGGTTAGCTTTGGAACCTTGTGTGGCAATGCCGGTGCTAGAGGTAGTAAGTACTCTTGACCACGGTCTCGACTCAACAAACCACGTGGTTTCTTCATCGCCACCTCTAGTGTATTTTAGATGAGAGATTCCAATACTGTTGTGTACTGTTGTAATGTGACCTGTCGTTGAAACAGACGACCAGACCCACGAAACATTAGTTTGCAAGTCATATGCACGACGCGCTTTAGTATATTGTCCCAAAAGTTGAGCAGAAACATGGCCATCTTTTATAAAAGGTTATCTGTTTCTACAACATACTCTTCAAGGTCGATTTTAACTCGGTAATCAAATATTGTCATTTTTGTGACCTTGACAGTCCATTAAGTTAAACTTTTAATACATTTTATATTTTACACGTTATAATTTTTAGTTTTTTCTTTTCTTTCATTATTTTTGTTTTATACATGCGCATTATCCATTCATTATCTGTCTTATATTCGGCTGTACATTTGTTATACATTTATGTAACTAATACTTTAAATGTTAGAGGTTCTATCTTCTTTTTTTAAATCATGGTCTTGCACACCAAACGCCTCAAACATGGCTATGAATTTTTCAAGCAATAACTCTGTTCTGAATACCATCGTTTAGTTTAGATAACCGCTAGATGATGAAATACGACATATACTTTGATAGATTTTAATGTTTGAAAATAAATCAAAGTATAATATGATAAGAAAAACGACCAGTACTTACATAATTTGAGAATATTATCCGAACACTAATACTTCCGCTTGAAATTTCACAGGAACTTAAAAAATATCGGGGAAGTCTCATGAACTTTTATTCCAGCACCTCTGGATTTATTACATACTTACCGTGAACGGTGTAAAAGGTTTAATAAGGCATACAGGCTGGCTATTTTCGACGTTGTACATTGCACTGCCTAGCAAAATCCAAAGATATCTTTTTTTTTCATAGAATATACTAAGCACGCATATAAATTGTTGGGTACTTTTAAAAGAAGGGTGAATGATCAGAATACAGTTGTTGGACGAAATGCAAAAAACAGAATTTTAGTATCGCTCCCAGTTGACTAATTTTGCGACAACCCTCGAATGGTCGCTTGATTTACAATAAAATAAACGTATAAAGACATATTAAGAGGGATCGATGGTCGTGGCCATTTTGATACTATATTGATCTACTTTAAAAGGAGAGCTCTGTATAAAAATATAGGAAAATGCCCAAATCAAAAAATATAAAAACTTGTTCTTTACTTAATAATAAGTTATAGCTTAAGCTATCATATTCGAAATTTAAGAAAGATCTGAGTTCGAATGTCTCGACCATCTAGCCTCCTTTTATATTCCACATAAACACCACAAGTATTTCTGTTCGTCATTTGAAATAAAATAATAAAGAAGTAAAACGTAGAAAGTTGTGATCTATTAATCCGTCTTATACTTTCATAAATGTATGAATGTATGCCCAAACATAGGATTTACAAATACATTTGAAAATAATGGTTGTTGAGTACGATGTAAGAAATTCCACCAGATGTACAGACGACTTCTCCATTTCACTTTTGTTAAGACTTTGAGCGTGTCCATTCTAACATTTTTCTTGTTTTGTGTTTTTTAAAGAAAATAATAAACAACAATTTGTGAATGTCTTTGCCATAACTGGTTGTTTGTGTATATTTATTTTATTTTCATTTTTTTTATTTTCATTTTTTAAATCATAACATCGATGAGGAAATCTGGGCTGCGTTTTACATAAGGACTTACGACTAATGACAGAATTTATAAAAGCTTATTACCAATTGTTTTAACTTGATAATAATAAAACATACTTACAATGAATGGCATGTCTTAATACAGATTATTTTGTATACATGGTATACGTTAGGAATCGTTCTATAAAAAAATGGGTTGTGTTGACAACAAACAGTGATCAAATTGAAATGTCTTAAGGAAAATTACAGAACAGGGGCAGAGCAAACACGGAGGTCTTTAAGAAATAAAGGTAGAATCAGCTCCCATGAAGGAGTAAGCATCTTCTGCTGACCGGTCACACCCGTCGTGTGCTCTTTGTCGTAATCGGGAAAAACGGTAAAGTCCGTTCATAATTAGGTGATTAATGATGATCTAACAGTCAGTATGAAACTGAAGAAAATATTATAAATTACTTTTTTTTCTTGGATACGATATGTATTTACTTTTTTTTATATCTTTAAGTATATTTCCGTAATGATGTTGTTTGAAAAAAAAATTAAAAAGCCTCTACATATAAACTCCTGCTGATTCTACCTTTTTAAGGCTAGAAAGTATCACAAAGGTGTGAAGTGTATGTACAATAAATCCTTCTTTTCCGTCATGTTGAATAAATGTCACGTCTCTCCCGTAGCTTACATATGTACTTGCATCGATATGTACTAAACAAGGCCGGGTATATTCAAAAGTTGGGCTTATGATTACCCAATCGAAATTATTTCTACAAGCATTATTAGAACAATATATAGAACTATAAATGTTCCCTACGGGCACCCTCGATTTAAAAAAAAACAAGTTGTCATTTCATATGTTAATTAGGTAAAAAAAAATCGATTATTTACACATCCTATACGAGTTTATTAAGGTTTATTTGGGTTCATTGCGGTTAATCGACGTACCGGCGTAGAATTGACCCAATAATGTATACGACTACTAAATCGGGTCTAGCTCAGGGTGTGATACTTGCTTTTTTATGATATTGTACAAAAGTGTCTGAATGATACATGTAAGACCAGTCTTTTCTTTTCTCGCCTTTATTTATTGGAACACTGATCATACCCGATCAAAATATTAAGATGTAAGTACATGTACATGTACCTAATTAGAGCAGCAAAGGTTATACTTTATCGGCAGGGCCTCATTTTAAAGCTAAACATAGTTTAGATTAATTTGATAATCCACAAGAAAAAAAATATGGAAAAGGAACTGGAAACATGAATTGGCAAGCAGTATGATGTATACTATCGGGGAAAAAAACCGGAAAAGTCCGTAGTGAACATGAAATAAATATAGAATATCACACTTTTGTTTTGATCTCGGCCCTGGTATCAGCCCGAGCGGTTGGTATCGGCCCAAGCCCGAAGGGCGCGGGCCGATACCATCCAAGGGTTGATACCAGGCACGAGATCAAAACAAAAATGTGATGTGGTTTATATCATATACCGGTATCTAAAATCAAAGACTTTAATTCAAATTTAAATTCCAAATAAGGAATTCAATGTATCATGAAGAAGCTATAGATTTTTTCGGATTTATAAATCTTGTTCGTTTTATTTCTTTTCATATGTGTTAAAACTGTAAGAGTTGTCGGACTTTGTTGACAAACCATCGTCATTTGAAATACAGTAGAAGGGAGTCTGTCGTCTGAAATGAAGCACTATTTTCTAGAATTCAAAAGTATTGAGAGAGAAACTTCCCTCCTACGCAGCTTACACGCGCAAATTCTTTCACTGTAAGTATCCCGTCAGATTCCATTCATACAGATCCATACTGTTATAGCAACTACAAAATTGTTTGAGAACGTTCATACATGTAAGCGCGTCCATTACTTTATCCCCTTTATTTTTACAGTCTAATCTCTGGTTTTCTAAGATTATGTCTCGTTCCATCCTTCTCTATGTCCTCCATAATTTAAACGTTGATTGATATTAAATAAAACGTGCTATTGTTCTATATACACAACCGTTGTGTGGGTTACCTCCCCTTACTTGGATACACATCACTCTTTGACGCTATTTTTGAATTATTATTTTTCAATTTTCGGTAATAAATAAAAATATTCCGACGTGTAAGGTGATAATTGGTATTATATATTCGTAATTCTATCGTTATTTCACAAACTAGTCTTAATTTAAAGCAGATATATATGGAAATTATCAATTTTTTTGGAAAAAAAAAATTGGCAATTAAAGCCAAACGAGGAGAAATCAAAATTCCATTTTATTCCACAAACAACGAATAATGATTTTTTCTTCTTCTTTTTTTGAGATGTACCCAAGGACGTCTGTGAAATTTTGTTCGGAATTCGTTTGAATAAGAATATTTGTTATTCGAGTAAAAGAAAAAAAATGGCAAAGAAAAAGGAAGTTTTCTAATGGTAGCGAAGATCGGTCATAAATTAAAATGCTCATGTGAGTCATATGAGAAAGTATCAGGTTTTAACAGTTCTAAATTTACGTGATATGGAACCACAAATGTACATCAGCAACAAAAGCAATAGTACATTATTGTGAGCATGTATGGCATAGCAGTTGTAGACGTCGAAATGCCCAGCATTTATGCATGTAACACCCGTAAACAATTGTCAGTGAAATCCGTTTAACCCCTAAGGCCTCTCTGGACTACGCCATCAGTTCTCTACTTATATTTCAACTTACGTTTAGCCGAGAAGTTTATCCACCACAACAAATTAGTATAATCGATTATCTGAAGGCTATGTCAAGAAACATAAAACAAGTTTCAAGTTTCGACCAAGATTAACAAATCAAAGATACTGATTAACAATGCGTTTTATAATCGACACATTTACATCAAAGAAACTCGTCAAATGTTGCAACAGTTCAATGATGCCTTGTCAAGTGTTGTGTTTGACTTTTTTATGACATTCAAAATCACTGTTTTATCAAAGGGGACCGGATCAAGTTAAATATTGAGATTTTTTATTATTTTACACGTGAATCATCTACGTTATCAATCTTAGTACTTAAACGATCAGTGCAAAATTTAAATATGTTATTGTTAAAATTGTTATTTTTAAAAACTTTTTAGTATAATAAACAATTGGGTGTCTCATAAGAATAACGTTGAACTTTTGCAATGACTAATTTCATATGCAGCTGTTTTAGATTGCCATGTGATACAAAGCTTCTGCGATGGTTGTGTTCCGGTAAAAATGTAGGGAAGGTTGTTAGTAGCAAATTGATCTATAAACTTCATCATTGTTGTAACCAAGATAAGTCTGTATTAGTCTGTTTTCAATGGGTTTCTTTATGTCTTCAATATTTTGTGGATTTTTTTTCTGGTTTTTTTTTCTGGTTTTTTTTTTTATTTTTTTTATTTTTTTTTATTTTTTTGTTTTTTTTGTTCTGTTTTTTTTTTTTTTTGGTTTGTTTGTTTGTTTTCTTGGGAGGTTTTCGGTTATTGTTGTTGTTTTTTGTAGTTTTGTTTTTTTTACACAAAGTAGTTTATTGGTGTTTTTAACCTAGCTGCATATTTTTTTTCAAACAATGTTCAAAACCTATTTCTAAACGGTAAACCCTTTTTGAAATGGTATTATATCATCCACAGAAAGATTGACAAGTGTTCATTCCACGTTAATGTGATAACGTTTTTTTTCCGATGAAACTTCCAAAGGATGGATCCTATATCATACAAGTACTTTGTTTTAAATATCTACATAGGAAATGCAGAATAAACTTTTTTTTTAAGTCGCTGATTAAGCTACTAAGTAAGTATTTTGTTTAGACTTAGTCAAAGGAAAATACAACTTGCAATTTAAAAATTGAAACATTTAATGGTAAAATAACAAATATGTAAAAATAAAAAATAAATGTATTAGGCGTGAAAGTTATATGAAAATTTATCTTAAAATTTGACTATATACAACTTTAGAAAGAAAAAAAACACATAAGCACAGTCGCACATGCTGTTACGGCCACTTTTAATCAGCGGCCACTCGCCATGAGCGGCCAGTTTCAATCCCGCACGTTTCGTGTTTCACTATATTTAAACTGATTTAAGCGGCCACCTGTCTTACGCGACCAGCGGCAACTGTTTTTAGGTCCCGTGGTTTCAACATGCCTGTTTTCAACGGCCATTTTGTCTGTTTTTGTCACATGACTTTTATCTCTGACATGTGACCCCGTATTGAAAGAAGCAAAACTTCGAGAACTGATGATTTAAAAATGTTTATCAAATGTATTTATATTTTACATATTGAGACAATTTTGTTTTTATCATATTGCCTCAATATTTAAATATAAATACAATTGATAAACATTTTTAAATGTTTCTTGCAAAAGCGTGTGGTCGCTGTATATACAGTCCGTTGCAGTATAAAAGCATATGATGTAATCCTTTGTATCATATTTCTTAAGTAGAAAACATAGATAAACTCAAACAAAATAAGTATTTTGTTGAACAGGTGTTTTGAGGATGAAACGAGTTAAACAAAATGCTTATAAATGAGTTTTTATAAAAAGGTGACTTCAGTTTATGCGGATATTGTCATTTATATAAAATGAAAAGTGTTAGCGCTAAACAAAGTTTAAAAGTTAAAACAAAATATTAAGTCAATATCTTAATATATGCTCAATATATAAAGTAAAACATAATTTGAGATATTTTTTTTTCATTTCTTATCTCTTTGAGAGAGTCAATCAGTAATGAACTAGAATTAAAACACCTTATCTCTACGATCAACCTACAACCCAGTCTACTCGGTAATTCTTGGTTGTAGCCGGAAGTGACGAGTGTTCCCCAACCTTCCACAAAACAACACGCTGTTTGCCATCTGTTGATGTCATAATAAATCGCCAATAGACGGGATAGTGTGTCGGAATCGTCCTAGTTCCGTTTTCATCGCCGATATATCTAATAGTCTGTACTGAAACTTCTGAATTTTGAATGAATATGTTGTCTGCCTCTATGACGCTGACAGAATCTTCTTCTTCATAAACTACCAAACGGAGCGAATACCCGCGTTGTAAGGCAGTTATCAGGTTAGCTTTGGAACCTTGTGTGGCAATGCCGGTGCTAGAGGTAGTAAGTACTCTTGACCACGGTCTCGACTCAACAAACCACGTGGTTTCTTCATCGCCACCTCTAGTGTATTTTAGATGAGAGATTCCAATACTGTTGTGTACTGTTGTAATGTGACCTGTCGTTGAAACAGATGACCAGACCCACGAAACATTAGTTGGCAAGTCATATGCACGACGCGTTTTAGTATATTGTCCCAAAAGTTGAGCAGAAACATGGCCATCTTTTATAAAAAGGTTATCTGTTTCTACAACATACTCTTCAAGGTCGATTTTAACTCGTACTCTTTTGCCTGCCAAAACAGCTTCAACAAGAAGGTCTAAAGACCCGTTTAAACTATTTCCAAAGAAGTCGTTAGTGTAGGTTTGTGTCCAGCAATCATCCACAATCCACTCCATACTGGCGTTCTCCAGACTTCTTAGCCGGTTTGTATGCTCCCCAACGAACCATTGAGAAGTCGGAATCAAGCCTGTGGTTGACCATATCGTTAACCACCAGAAAACTCTTGTTGGGAACTCGTACCCCTCATCCACTTTGATTTGTCCGAGGCGCCATGGGTATTGTCCGTGTATAGACGAGCTATCACTCGACACATCAACTCTAGTTAAACTGGTTATAAATCCATCTTCTGGATTAAAAACTTTAACACTAGCGCCATTGTATACTGCCTTTTCCAACAGAGATATTTCACCACATATTCTCCCGCCCGTATACGTATTGCAGAAGACACGTTTCTGACCAGACTGTGATCTATATATATATATATTGAAAGTGACATCATAATTCAATACTTGACATGATAGAGAAACTGAAATCCGAACTTTGATTTTTAAGCACATGCATAACATCGGGTAATATTTGGATACTTACCTTACATACCATTCTATATCGGCTCTCCCTGTTTCCCGACCTCTATTTACATGCTCACCAACAGACCATTTAGATACGTGTAGGTGGCCAGTTGTACATACTATTAAAAATTCCCAGTGTATATCGCTATCGAAATCGGTGTTTGAAAGCGATCGACTGAGTTGAAAAAGAGCTTGAACACAAACATTGTCATTTTCAGTCAAAGTGGCTGACTGTATTGATGTGAAATATGTTTTTTCATTAAATGAGATTCTGATGTCATCTCCAGCTACTAATCGATCGACAAGATCTCGTTTACGTCCGGTGATTGCCGTTCCGTTAGTACTAGTTTTAAGAACAGTTGACCATCCACCACTACATCCTATAACAAAAAAAGAACATATGGATCTTGCATAATAATTCATTATCATGATGACTTGTGACCCTTAACATGTTACGTTATTATCGTCAGAATAAACTGCTTCAACGTTTACACACTAGTACTGCATATAGGGTAATTTTAGCCCCGTATCATTACATGTAAACTTATTTTCATGATTTGTATTTGTTAGGAGTTCTGTTAGTCACGATCATTTTTATAATAACTGTATACAAGGTTGTTCTCGCCCTGTGTCATGTTCGCTCTTCAAATCATGCAAACAGTTTCCCACATTCCTTTGAAGAAGATAGTGTAGCTTACAATTTTGATCCTTGAATAATTGCTACTTCTTTTCAAGTTTTATCGTCTTTGTTCGTAGTACTGTTCTGAAAATCTGGCCGAGCACAATTGTCATACATGTAAAATCAATGTATGCTAAACATTTTTTTATACACAAAGTAAGAAGTGGTCGAAACTTTCAGGCTTATCTGAAATTGATGAATCATGACATTGTCTCTTAATAAGATTTCAGACCTTTTTTTTTTTTTTTTTAACAATTTAATGTCAAGATTAAAACGGATACCATGCTGTGTGTACACAAAAGGTATTCATTTGTCAACAAGTATAATTGTAACATACTATCTTTGACGAAAGTCTGTTGAAATCCTCCATACTTTTCTTTTCTTTTTTCTGCACAAAAAAAACAACAAACATAACTTTATTATTTTCTTAAACAAACATAATTGGGGGCAATGTTGGTGTACGTGCATAGTTACAATCAGTTTCATTCACAAAACTCGTTGTATTGATGGGATACATCAGTTTTAAGAAGAATTATTGTCCTTTTATGCACAATATTGCCATAAAAAAGAAACAAACTAATATTGTTTATATTTTTTTTTTTCTTTGAGAACATAAACTAGAATGTTAAGAAATATAAGTTGCACGTTATTGATTTTTCATATGCAAAAGAAGATAAACTTTTAAAATATACTTTTAAACTTTAGCATAATTTGTGTAATTAGAAAAAAGAGCGTTACCTTTGATGTACAGACCAAGCACCGTACAGCAAGCGATGAATACAACAACACACGTAACAGCGAATAAGATCTTTAGACGTATCCCATTTTTAATCTGAGTTCTACTTAAATCTGTAAACAAGATAAACAAAATGTAATTTCAAACACCCACATTACTCACTTATGAACAGATACTTATACTATATAATGACGAATCAAAATATGTTTCAAATACATGTTATTTCAATTAGATAAACTCGAGTTTTTGTTTGAATATTTTACAATAAAACATCAAAGATTTCGTTTAACAGAAAAAACCGTATTACATGAAAATCAGCGTTAAACACAGACAGACGCAATTCATTGAAACGTTCGCTGACAGTCTGTTATCATATTATGTCAACCATATAACTATTAACTGACTATTGCGAAAATAACATTAAAGAAATATATCCTTTACATGTAACTAACGACTTTTAAATATTAGAAAGGTTTTTTTCCGCAATATATTCTTACTTTATTTTATCGACATTAACATAACTTTCGTTCTTAACGCTGATTTCAAAAAACTAAAAGGTAATGTCCAATTTATTTTTCTTTTGTTTTTCCTATACTAGCACCTTATATCCTATAGATATGGGCGTAATAAGGCAAAAAAAGGCGTCACATTTTAAGGTGGAAGGCTACATCGTCAAAACATGTCTGACTTCCGTTCGAAACGCCATTGTGTTCCGGATTGATAACATTATGTCGTGGTACAAAATTGCTATACACCGTTTAATTGAACTCTTCTAACTAAGGAGGTGAGATAGGAATGAAATCACCAAAACGCTTAGAAAATATGTCAATTTTCTTCCTGTTTAAAGCTTTTAACTAACATTGATTATCAGCTGTTTGTACGGAAAACGTGGAATCTAAATAATATACCGTTTCCCTGCTCTGCTGCTATTGGCAACACATTTTAGTCATGTCATCTGCAACAGACGATCATACATATGTGGCGGATTATCGATATAGGTAAGCAGATGTCAAATTTTCATTTAAACTATATATGTATGATGAATATAAAACGAAAGTACCGTAGTACGATCTCTTGAACTGTTGAATTGATCCTAACTTCCCAAATTAAAAAAAACATTTGCAGTAAAAGACTTTCACTGAAACTTTGACATTAAACTAATGCATTTTGATTAAAATACTACAACTAGGTAGCAATAGCAGTGGAAGCCCGGATTTGCAAGCCAAATGAGGGAAAGACAGAATTTTGAAAAGGAGCATGTTTTTCATTTACACACATGCATGTGTATCACTATGGACATCTGGTGTATGTATTAATATGCGTATGGTTGTTGTTTATAATTGCTATTGTATATAAAAAAGTAAAAGGCAATTTATAATATAATTAACTACTAATATTTTGTTCTGAAGAGTTAAATATATATATAAATACATTCATCAATAATATGATTTTTCAGCTTCAAACATTATCATAAGCACAACTTATCTTATATCTACATATTTAGCATAAACTTGTTCCTTTTTTAATTTTTCTGCATGATTTTTATTAATTAAAAAATTGGTCCCAAGATATTTGAGACCATGTAAATTAAGAAAGACAACTCTTAAACAGGATCTTTCATACCAAGATTTTTGCAAAAATTAAGTATTTCCTCTAATTTTTCAATTTCATTCAATTTCTTTTCTTCATCCCATTCACCAACGAATATTGTTTATATTTTCAGGTTTTTGTGGGATTTTGTCCAGCAGTTTGCCTTAAAAGAATTTTTTTATATTTTAGTTTCATATTTATGTGGATTCCAATAAAAATCATACAAACTTCATTCATGATTTTTTTATTTTTTATTTCTAAACTTAATAACATTTCACTTTCATAAGAATTTGAAAACAAGAATGTTTAAAAATTTGATTAATAAGGGGTTATCTGGAACCAGACTGATATTTTAAAAATTCTCTAGAAAATAGTGTATTGTATTTTGAGGTATATTATTGTTGAATACTGTGCCTAGTATTGGTAACAAATGCATGCAACAAAAATCTCCTACACTTATTTGGTGTAGAGAACCACCTTAAAGCTGGACTTGAGCCTCAATAAAACAATGTCTGCGTTGTCTATTTTTATAAGTCGCAATACCTTTATTACATAAATATTTTAACGAACTTGAGAATTTCGCTGCAAAAACCCATATGCATCATGCGTGGACGTACACTAAAAGCAAAAACTCGATCGTGATACCCACATGATACATGTATGTACATGCCTGAATATATTATTAATGAATTGAAATTAACAATAAGACGGTTTAAAAAAAAGATATCCATTTCTCGATTTATCAAATTACTCGGAAATAAGCAAGCCTTGCCTAAGACATTTACGATTGGTTTTTTTTCGGCATGCAAGATATTCACAACAGTATAAATTTAACAATTTTATCAGAAAAAAAACAGGACATCTACAGTGCTGCTATCGTGAAAGTTGACAAAACTATCCTATCCTATCCTATATCCTGTATCCTGCATCCTATCCTGCAAATAAGCTCTATCCTATCCTATCCTATCCCATACCTTCAAAATATAGGAATGCAAGTTAAATGAAACGAAATTTAAGAATTAAATGATTTTATCAATTAATGTAGTACTCAAAATGAATAATGAAATCTTAAAACCGAATATTCTTCGAGCGGTATAACTTACTTACCTGTGCTACGGTAAAATTAAATCGTACGCGGGATGGAAAAAATAACGTAAACAAACAGGTAAGTGATTCGATGTTTGATTTTATTATATTTATGCACAAAAAAACAGATAAATAAATTCGATGTACTTATTGAGGAACTGTTTAATCACATATTTTTATCAAATTATTGTGTTATCACGTATAACTGAGCATGGTTATCATTATTCGAGCGATTCGTTCGGCGATACATGTAAACACGATCTGGAAATAAGTTTATATCGTTTACAGTTAAACCACTCGGAGTTATTTTTTTTAAAGTATATATTCATAAGCATTTATAGCTAGCTAACATTTATTAATTTGATGTGTTCAGGTTAATATCGGACAGATATAGGCGTCCCTGTTATTGGGCATCCAAGAAATTATATGAAACGTGAAGCAATGTCTGTTTCTTGTATACATGTTTATATTTTAAAATGCCGAATTGGTCGTTTATAAATTCAAGCTTTTATTACTTTGCAGACTTTAAATAAAGTAAATGCAGAAATCTACTTCTGACGTTGTCAAATGTTGCATCGAATTCTCGCAGTAACTCCGTACTTGCGTACGAATTGACAAAGATGTAGCGTCGACATTTTAGGGCGCATCAATTGTATGCCCCGCGTTCTTGATATAATAATTATTCTTAAATGGTTTAACTTGTAAAACGTATTAAATTAACATTGAAAATACATTGTTAAGCCCATTTTCGTTTTGCAAAATAACTCTGAAATTTATACTCGAATCTGATTGGCTACAGGATGCAGGATAGGATAGGATAGGATAGGATAGGATAGGATAGAACTTAACTTTTATATTTCTATCCTGTATCGTGCATCCTGCATCCTATCCTATCCTATCCTTGTCAACTTTCAGGATAGCAGCACTGTATTACTAAATTCTAAAATGAAACGTCCTTACTTAAAATTATAAAAAAAGAAATTAAATAAACTCCCATATTGTGTTTCAAAATGTTATTAAGAAATAAGGCGTGAAAGAAATTTTTAATTTGGGCTTAAGTTTTAACACTAGGCATGGCTACGTGAGGTGATTGTAAAATGCTCTTAAATGCAAAGTCTAAAATTTGTCATTGACAAACACTTGTTTGTTTAAAAACGGGTATACAAATTAAAAGTCATGTAGCCACTTTTCATTTCACTCTTTCAGATATATATCTTAACATCTCATGTTAATAACAAACACGTTGGTTACAATCTGTTGAATACATCCTATGGAATGGATAATTAGCTGTTATCAAAAAATACGTTGTTGTTTTTTTTAAATAAGTCGCCATTATTTAATTATATCTTTAAATAAACCGCAACTTACGTTCAGGGTTAAGTTTATCGGAATTCTAGGTCTGAAGGGAAGAGAATCTAAATTGTACAAGCAAGTCAAATGATATTTTAAAAAAAAACACCACATTTAAAGGCATAAATGATTTACGTCAGCATATCGCTGCACTTTAAGACCACTTGCGTGAGCCGACACTGTAAGCCAAACTCGATTGTTATACATTGATTTGTGTCAGGTGCATATGCTAGTTCTATACCTGACCAAAAAGGCCTTTAGTGTGAAAGCAGGCCAATATAAAAGTAAGAAATGTCGATTTCTATATTAAATTAATAGCAATATAAAGGACACTCATGGTTTACGGATTCACAAGATTCGCATGCTGATTTAACTAATATGATCCATGCATATTCATTTATTAGCCATGCCGAAACTTAAATTGAATTTACTGTAGCTTTTATGTTGATTAATATTTTACAACTTCACGTAAGGGACTGTAAATGGTAGAATAAAATTGAGTTATAATTTAATGGTACACTCGATCAAAAGAAATTTTAAAAAAGATCAGATTGTTTAGATTTTCCTAACATTTTTCATTAAGAGTTTCTTTGCTTAAAATAAAACATTATACGTTTCCTACATATGACATAAGATAAAAACCATTTGTTATTAATATACGTATAACTAGAAGCTCAAAAATTACAATTAAGTATTTAAATAAAAATAATGTATTTCCTTACCTCTGTTTTGAGTGTCAATTTCTTGCGAATTTGACATGTTAATTTTTTGGCTGATTCAGTTACATGTAAAGATATTTTATGTCACTCGATATTTAACAGAAAATAGCAATGTGTACTTGTGACCTGCAGCTAATCCCTAGTCAAGGAGATAAACAAAGTTTTACATCAAAGTATAGCGAACAAAAATATAAAATCAGTAAAGCACCGCAAAAAATATTGCAAAAACGAATAAAATTTGCATGTTTCATTACAATTTGCATAATTGCTGCGAAATGCGTCAACATACCTTTGTAAAAGAATAAACAGTGCATTCCTCATCAATAACAAACTTATTTATCCAACAATTATTGATATATAAAAAAAAAAGGAGACTGGTTTTAAATGCCGAACTCAAACATAGCATTCTAATTGAAAGAATTCACAAGAAAATGTGTATCTCAATTTAATCACTGCTAGATTGAATTTGACTCCTTTGATGTTTTCTTTTATCCCTGGATCAGCGACCTTTCTGTAAAACACTTATTGCCTGAGATGAATCCAAATACTAATGTACTAGATGCAGTAAACAAATATGTTAGAAATATATGCAATATTTTCATTCTGGATGACCCCGTCGTGTCTACGTATGGAACAAATATCTTACTGTAAGAAAAGCTAAATATCCTATTTTTGTTTCTTTTCTAATTCTTCTTGGATGCTAGGGGCCCGTTTGACAAAAGGTCGTAAATCATTTACGGATTTGGTCGTAAGACTAAACCTGCGGTTAAGGGCGTTTTACAAAAATGTGAGACTTGCAGATTACGACGAAAAACGGTTGTAAGTCTACAGCCACACAGCAGCTACCCTGAGCCCCATGTTTTGTTGTAATCATTTAAAAAATCGTTGTTACTCTGGATTATAACATTATTTAACATGGGGCCTTTTTAATGTATTAAATGATAGAGAGAAAGAAAAATCTAAACGAGTTTCCTTAAAAAGGAAAGATAATGAACGATACCGACTTCTAAGTCTTCTTTCACCTGTTTGCCCGAAATCTATCAACCTTTAATTTTTGCGAAAAATATTACAATCATATTGGAGTGTAATTCAAGAAAGGCTGTTCTTGAAAAGGTGCAAAACGATGATAAGTAATAACTGTCCCATATTTGTTCAATTGCATAATAGGTTAATAAATATGTGTTTATAGATAAAATAAAACAAGGTGGTTATTATAAATGTTTAATTAAAACAATAGAAAAAAAAATAAATTCGCATCTACCATGGTCTACAGGCACTTTCCACTTGGGGCATTAAAATGAAAAAAACACACAACAATTTCACTCACCGCTCGTGTTCCGGTTTACACACATTCCTGCTTTTCTTTAAAACTGTTTCGGTTATTTTGTTCTCAACAATAACAATGGATAACTTTTAAATCATACAATTGTTTTATTAAATTATTTTTAATGTTTAATTTCTAAATATTAACAAAGAAGAACAGATAGATCCAATATGAACAGGCAAGGGGGGTGGGGGGGGGGGGTAATTGCAGTGACTGTTACATGTACAACAACAACGACGACAACAATAATCTCTTAACGTAAATATACCTTTTCATTCTTTCTCTTTTCTTAATATGTGGATTTTCTCAATTTTGTCATTAAATTTCCAGAGCAGAATAAAATAAAAAGAGACACATACATGTATATACCCCCTGCCATAACAACTCTTCCTAACGTGAAAGTGACATGATGTATGATTAAAGATGAAGTTGAATGTTTTTCCTAAATATACAGTCAGTTTCTTAACCGTGTCAGTAGACTTCTTTTACCATTTTATACACCATTTAAACGCTGTATGATCTTTATGGTCGCACCCTGCAGTAAGAACCTGTACACTATTCACTACATTACTGTTCTGACTCCGCCCTATCTTCGAAATCCGAAATATAAAATTGCATTATTATGAATTGAACACACGCACCTAATGATTTTATAGTTTTCTTTAGTTAACTGCTAAATAAGTTATCTTAAGTATTATGTTTTTCTAACTAGATATGTTACTTAGTTGAGGGGTACAATAATGACTTTAAGACAAACTATTGGAATTCTTAATTCTATTGACACAGACATAATAAATTCTCTGGAGATATGTACGGACAGAAATAAAAATGATTGAAGTTAGTACACATATTAAACCAAATGTGTGATTGTCATTTGAAACATACTACTAATATGGGTGTGGCCACTTGTGAGCACATGTCTCGGCTTATTCACAAAGGTTCTTTTATATCTGATTTCCATCTGCGTTTATAACTTGTAAAGTAAAGACATGGGACAAATAGACCATGAACATATTTAGCAAAATCCCTGCAACCTCGCGATTTTTTTTATGGAAACTTAAGTTCAGCTCAGTTTTAGCCCTAATACATCTTTCTACATGGTCTCCAATGGAAATCCTCCTTCTGTTTCTATCCATGTCAGCTTGATTCTTTCTCTTTTTCTTTGATAAAGCTGTTAAACTTAAGGATATGCCCCTGTTTCTCTTGGTGTTGTCATTGTTGTCGATAGACATGTCTCATAGTTTATTTAAGGTGAGGTTATTTAAATCGTTTAAATTTTGTTTCAGCAAGTTAAAAAGATCTAGGTATTGTTTCTCTTGTATTTTTGTTATGCAATTGACTAAGATATCTTCATTTATGTGGAATTCCTATATATCTATAAATAGAGTAAAGAAGAAAAATATCAGATCTTGGTAATGTTATCCACTTAAAGTACGCCATGTTTTCCTTGAAAGTAATTTCCTTATTTGCACACCTAGGAAGAGTAGGAGAGGGACGAACGCCTAAAATATATATTTATTAAGCACTTACAAATAACAAAGAATAAAATTCTTTAGGTCAATGTAAAAAGTTAAAAATCAATACACGGATGATAAAAAAAAAATAGTGCTTATAGACAATCTTCATTTACAGATTCAACTGATGATATTTCCCCTGAATTTGATAATACAGTTATTCATTTAAAAAATAACCGAACTTGTACATGTATTTGTCAAAAATATACCTTATAAGATTTTACAAATCGGTATATGTAAGCCGATGGCGGGACAATTTAATAAAACGATTTCAGTCACTATCACCTGGCTCTAGGTGAAAGTAAAAGTATTAGCGATGAAGCGACGTTGTTTAAGATGTAGTTAACAGTTATGCGACTTAAGTGTAGTTCCTATTGAGCTAACAGTCAAACTTAATAGCAAAAAAGTTAGGGTTTGACATTTTTTTAACGATTAATGACTGTTTCTATGAAACGGAATTTTAAAGTTTAAATATAATATTATTATTTGTATTATAAGAGTGATTTTGTAGACCAATTTTTTTTTATAGACCAGGCTCCGGGATCATGAAACTGTCTTAAATTTAAGTTAGAATTTTGTCTTAAATCTAAGATTTAGATTTAGATAAGATTGCTTACTTAAGTGGATCACAAAACGATCTAAGAAAAAACTTAGCTAAGATTTGTCTTAGCTAAACTCACTAGTAACTCGCGCGATTTTTCGACAAAATTTGTTAGAAGTGGAACTCTTCTTCTTTTGAAGATTCCTATCGGCTGCATCGTAAACATTATCATATATCACAAAGTTTAAAAAATTATATTTAAAAGATGCTTCACATAAATATTAGCATAGTTTTTACTGGATAACATATCAGTCATTATACAGACGTGTTTACACACTTTCACTTTAACAAAGGGAAATAACTTTAATAGCCAGTGCACAAAGGGGAAAAACCTAGACTATAAATAGAAAACCCGAGGACGAGGGAGCAACCTTCTTTGCTGATCATTTCTTCTTAAAAATCCAACGAGTGTCGCCATTTTGAACTTACATAGTAAGAATCTATAAACTTAAGTCTGCCTAATAGCAGTCTTAAGATTTAAGACAATATTTCAGACTTAACCCTAAGTCATTTTTTTGTGATCCACTTTAAGAACAATCTTAAAATTTAAGTGCAAATTCATTGACTTAAGTCTGACTTAAAATTTAAGACAGTTTCATGATCCCGGAGCCAGTAGGAGAAAAAGCACAAGACTTATTTCGCAGAAAATCATCCTAAGATGCCCTTTTATTCCATAATGAAAGTTTTTTAGTAAGTAAATCTCTATAAATTAGAAGCGAGTCAATAAAATCTGAAGTGTTTTATTGTGTTTCATATATAGGTCTTCATCAACAATAAAAAAAATGCAGCTATTTCATGACATTTATATTCACTGTACATTTCCATTTTCACATGTTTTGAAAGATCGTGACATTGATTGTTCAATAGTACACATATAACCTGACCAAGCCGTTTATTCCTAGTTAAACGTCACGCAATTTTGAACAAAAATTGATATTAAGGTATAAAATTAAAATTCTAAACTTGGTTCTTAACCTACAATCCAATCCACTTGGTAATTTTCTATGGTAGCCGGAAGTGACGAGTGTTCCCCAACCTTCCACCAAGCAGCCTGCTGGTTTCCGTTTGTTGACGTCAAAGTAAATTTCCAATAGGCAGGGGACTTAAACCGCCTCGGAATCCCCCCACTTCCGTTTTCATCGCTGATATACCTTACAGACTGTACTGCGACTTCAGAGCTTGGAATGGATATGTTATCGGCCTCTATAATGCTATAAGAATCTTCTTCTTCGTAAACTACTAAACGAAGCAAATATCCACGTTGTAGAGAAGAAATCAGGTTAGCTTTAGATCCATATGTAGCAATGCCAGAGCTAGAAGTGGTAAGTACCTTTGACCAGGGTCTAGATTCAACAAACCACGTAATGGATTCTTTGTCATTCGACGTCATTTTGTTTACAGTGCTTCCAATATTGTACCTCACTGTTTCGACATCACCTGTTGTTGATGCAATTTGCCAGACCCAATTCACATCAGTTGGAAATTCATATGCAGCATTTTTTGAATATTGTCCTAAGAGTTGAGCAGAAACCTGACCATTCCTTACATAAAGATTATCTGCTTCCGTTATATACGAATTGATTTTAACTCGGACTCTTTTGCCTGCCAAAACAGCTTCAACAAGCAGGTCTAAAGAACCAGACATTTTTTGTCCAAAACTGTCATGACTATAAATCCGTGTCCAGCAACCATCCACAAGCCACTCCATGTTGTCACTATTTCTATAATTAATACGGCGCCTACTATGCTCCCCAACAAGCCATTCAGAATTTTGAATTTTGCCTGTAGTTGACCATATCGTTAACAGCCAAAAAACATTTGGATAAAAGCCTATTTTCAATTGTCCAAGACGCCATGGGTATTGTCCGTATACAAACGAGCTATCACTTGACACTTCAACTCTTGTAGTTTTGGTTATAAATCCATCACTTAGGCTTAAAATTTGAACACTAGCGCCAAGGTATACTGCGTGCACCAACTCCGACTTGTCACCGCATATCCT
The DNA here is from genome assembly GCF_963853765.1 of Magallana gigas. Taxonomy (NCBI): domain Eukaryota; kingdom Metazoa; phylum Mollusca; class Bivalvia; order Ostreida; family Ostreidae; genus Magallana; species Magallana gigas. The sequence continues at coordinate 37,320,414 of NC_088853.1, read as the reverse complement.
CACGCCTGTATACGTATTGCAAAAAACACGTTTCTGACCGGTCTGTGATCTGGATTTAGATTTAAAACATCAATGTTTTTAAATTCAAACTCCGATAGTGAAAAAGAAAACGCCATTAGAGTTTTCATTTTTTAAACATGCATAATTTCGAAGTTTACCCTGATACGTACCTTGCATACCATACGACATCAGATGTTGATGTTTCTCGGCCCTTATTGGTATGTTCACCAACGGACCATTTAGAAATATGGACGGTGCCAGTTGTACATACTTTTAAAAACTCCCAGTGTATATCGCTATCGAAGTTGTCATATACAGCCGAGCGACTAAGTTGGAAAATTGCTTGAACACAAACATTTTCATTTTCAGTCAAGGTGGCTGACTGTATCGATGTTAAATATTTATTATCGTTCAATGAAATTCTGATCTCATCTCCAGCTACAAGACGATCGACAAGGTCTCGTTTACTTCCAGATATTTCTGTTCCGTCAGCACCAGTTTTAGCGATGGCTGTCCATCCTCCATTGCATCCTATTACAAAAGAATTATACATCTTGTACAAGTTGAATTTCACGCTGACCGATTGCAACTGAAAATAAATCATCGTACTCTTACCAATATCTCTTAAAATGTTCTTTTTAAGTCTGTCAGTGGTTGAGGTACATATAATACAATATGCAACTATACACTGCTATCTATTGGTATATACAGCCTTAATTATGAACAAGTTTTAAGTGACCCACACACTTATATGGCATGCAGACTTTTTAAAACTTTACCCTGATCACAGAGAGGTCCGCTCCATCCACCTGCACAGCTACATATGAACGACCCCTCATTGTTAAGGCACTGTGCTCCATTTTGACAAGGGTTGGTACCACATTCAAATGTATCTGAATTAGTAAGTGTCTTTCAGAGGAAAAATCAACATTGTGGCCCAAAGGTCGTATATAATTCTTACGTGCATCGCGTCAAATGCTTTTGTCTTCTTCTTTTTTTTATGAAATTAGTTAGAATCTTACTATTTTGCCTATGGTCAAAACGAAAAAAAATTTAAGCTTTATTTCCAAATGATTGGCCTTATCTGTGTTTAAATATTAATATTTATTATATATTCAAAAAAACAATTAAATAAAATATATCAATTACAGAAAATGTAACTGGCATTTCGAATTCACAATAAATGTTTTATGAAGCTAATTTAGATAAAAATTATGTATATGCAAAATAAAAAAATAAACACCTGGGTACATTTAAGGAATGAATTCAATATTTAATGCAAAGCGGTCTATAAAAAGCGTAAACTGTTTCAAACCATTCTATATCGTATAAAACTAATAGATTTTTAATTTATTGGTTATAATTTATTGTTTTTACTCTTCATTGTATATAAAAATCGTCATTTGACCTTTTAAATGACATTAAATTTTACAAAATTCAAACATAGCGTATTGATACGTATTTGACGTTAGTCTTACATTCTTTATACGATATAATTTTTTTTTTTGGCCAATCAGAAGGAGCGTTACAACCAGATTAAATTATATTATAATATAAAGTAAAATTTTCAGCATATTGTGCATCTTCAGTAAAGTGTATTTTTTTTAATAGCAGACATACATGTGAAGACTTCTGTTCTAATGTAAAACGATATTTATTGTTAGGCTTTTGTTGGAAATTTGAATATTTCCAAATGTATTGGTTCATGTCTTTATTAAGCTGTTTATATATAAATTAATGTATTAAAAGGTTGGAAATGATAACTTGAAAAGGTGAATATATATCATATGAAACTGTAAGCTGGATTTATTACACATATTGCCATTTGATTAGAATGCGCTTGAACAAAATATATCAGCACAGTCTAACTTGTATTACCTTGATTGCAGACGTCACCCTCCCATCCAGGTTTGCAAATACAGTTAAATGATCCAACTGTGTTCATACACTGTCCTCCGTTTTCACAAGGGTTTGTCAGGCATTCATTGACATCTAAAACTTGTAGAAAACATACACTGGTTTTAAACACACTTCGTTTTTAAGGTTTTTACAAATAACTTTGTTGTTTATTATATTGATGTTGATCATTAAAGAGTATATTTGTTTAAAACTGTCATAGGTTTCTTGTGGTATTCTTTAAATAGACAGTAGAGTTTTATCACATGCATTATGATTACTTTGATCACAAAAAGGCCCTTCCCATCCATCAGTACAACTACAAGAGAATGATCCCTCACTGTCAGTGCACCGTCCTCCGTTCTGACATGGGCTGTTTTCACATTCATTGATATCTGAAAACATAAGTTTACTGTAATTATAGTTTCCGAAAAACAATAACTTATTCGTTTTAATGTTCTTGTTTTCCTATTACTAGTACAATCCTTAAAGAAACAGAACACAGCACAAAAAAAACAAAACAAAGAGAGGTTACTTTTAAGCGATTGCAGTTGACTTTGTAGTTTCATGCAGATGAATGTTAATTAATGAAATTTAAACATTTTTGGTCTTTTTTGTCTTATTTAGGTTTCTTGTTTCATGTGGAAAACCTTATAGTGTTGTAGCAATTTTTTTCTTTTTATTTTACCCGTTTTGCCGGCAGATCAACGCAAAACTGATTGTAAATATTTTCATCGAGTTTTAGGAATGCTACATAATGAAAATACATCGAAGAGTTCTCTTCACTTAAAAAAAAAATATATATTTCCTGTCGTTTGTGTCATGCCCCGCGTCTTTATCATTTTTCCATGAGATCTCATGAACGGGTAGAACTAGAACAATCAAACGTTTTTGATACGTCAGACATAAATCTTTAGATGTGTTTAAACTATTAGGTTTAATTTCTCCGAATTTCTAGTTGTCAAAGGAAAAACCTGAGAGTTTGTCTGCTCTGATTTTAGATTCAATCTGATCGATACTGTACTAAACGGTAAATTTTTTCGAGATATGTACGGAGTTATATAAAAACAAAAGAAAATTAGTATCTTACTTTGATCACAGAGGTCACCCTCCCATCCGGGTTTACAACTACAGATGAATGATCCGCAAGTGTTGACACATAGTGCTCCGTTCTCACATGAATTGGTCTGACACTCGTCAACATCTAAGAATTGCATGAACAATACCATCATTTACGACAACCGTAAAAGGCTCTCGCGTATTATATGTAATTTGTACACTAGACAACACTTAGAATTTTTCATAAAATATTTCTACTCAAGGTTGAAATGGTTCATTACAAATATCAGCTTACTTCAAATATTTTTTTCTACAATTCATTATGAATATATTAGCAAATCCCCTGTAAACCATAAGAATGCTAACTTTTTATTTATTTCTTTTAGATTACCTTGATCACACACAGATCCCTTCCATCCATCAGTACAACTACAACTGAATGATCCATCAACGTTAGTGCACTGTCCTCCGTTCTGACAAGGGTTGTTGTCACATTCATCAATGTCTGGAATAGTAAGTTTACTATTAATATAGTTTCTGTTTGTACAGTAACTCATTCGTGCTCCTAATGTTTTCTTTAAACAATTACAATATCTTAAACCATAAAAATTTAAAACAAAATGGCTGCTTCCGAAAAGAAATGGACTTTGTGATTTCAGGCTGATGATATAAAGCTTTGTGCTGGTTTCATGTTTTGGATAATTTATCTGTTCCGTCTTATTGATGTTAACTTATTTTTCTTGGAAATAAATTCTTTGTAACATAACCATAATTCTTTCAACCCGATTTCTCACTAACTACTTAAAGGCAAATTGTATGGATACATGCACGGCATTATTTACATAACAAAATAGAGGCAGTATCTTACCTTGATCACAGACTTGACCCTCCCATCCAGATTTACAGGTACAGCTGAACGATCCGTAAATGTTGTTACACTGTGCTCCGTTCTCACAAGGGTTTGTCAGACACTCGTCAACATCTAAGAATTGCATGAACAAAACAATGATTCATGACAATCGTAGAAAGTATTCGCGGGTTACATGTATCTGTTATTTATAGATAAGCTTCCGATCTCTGTAATTACAAGTTTAGGTATATTGTGTATAAAAGGTCTCTATATTTCTGCAAGATATTATTTTACTTTGGCTTTTGTAGGTTATTCTATGGATTATCTTAATGATAACATACACAAGGAAAGTTATCATATAAAATGAGAATGAAATTATAAATAACCTCAAATTTTAAAATTGTCCGAATGTAAATTGCTAACTCCTTTTTTATTTTTTTTCAAAATTTGTGAGAAGATCATTTGATTTTTTTTCTTCGAATCCAATTTACTCAGTGTTGCGTGTAACTTTAATAACTAATGTATTTTCATTTAACTAATAAAATATTATATTTCCTTTCCTGAAAAGGTTTACCTTTTGGGGGAGGAAACTGCATTACAAAACATAATCGTAATAACAATAAAATATGCTTAAGGGTGTTGGTTACTTAGGGTTTGAGTTCTCAAATTTGAAATGCTATAAAGTTCAATGTCATGCGTGAAATTTGTTCTAAACATAAAAAGTATTTGTGAAATGAATTATTAATTACATAATATTCGATATTTCTACTATTTTATGGAATTAAGCTAAAACAAAAATAGACTTTTAGCCAAACAGAGGAAATTTCCCTTATAAGGAGTGAATTAAAGGTGTTTGTAACCTTGACAAGTTTTCAGTTGTACACAGAGTGGCCAGCGTTTCCAATTTTAAAACTAAGCCCGTTTGTTAAACCTTGACTTTTTGGATTTATTCAGTTTGTATACTCAGTACTGCTAGGAATTATCTTCTTTTAATTTTATGCAATCGTTGGGTTTTGTAATAAAGTTCATGAATCAAGTTTTTTTATTCGTTTTTTTTTTATTTAAATTATTAACATTTGACAAAAATTATAACTTTCTATATAGCATTTCTACTAAAGATTGAATTGGTGCATTGTAAATATTAGCTATTCTAAATGACATTTTCCTACAATTAATGTAAATATATCATTATTTCACCTACAATCGTAAGAACGAATATTTTTTATTCATATTTAGACTACCTTGATCACAAACAGGCCCTTCCCATCCATCAGTACAACTACAAGAGAATGATCCCTCACTGTTAGTGCACCGTCCTCCGTTCTGACAAGGGTTGTTGTCGCATTCATAGACGTCTGGCAAAAAGCAAGTTCACTATCATATAGTTTCTGTATGTATAATAACTGATTCAAGTTCCTAATGTTTTTGTTGTTTTACTTTTACAATCCCTTAAACCTCAAAAAGTTTCTTTCGAACAAACGAAGATGGAATTCTAGTTTCAGGCTAATGGATGTCACTTTTGTGCCGAGTCTTTTTTTTTATCAGTTCCGTCTTATTGGTATCAACATATTTTTCTTGCAAAGAAATTCCCTATTACATGTACAATTATCTTTTTTTAAAATCTTTAATCAAAGTTCTTACTAACTACTAAATGGCAAATTGTGTCGATAAATTCGCGTTATTATATGCATAAAAAGTAGAAACGGTATCTTACCTTGATCACAGAGGTTCCCCTCCCATCCGGGTTTACAACTACAGATGAATGATCCGCAAGTGTTGTTACATAGTGCTCCGTTCTCACAAGGATTGGTCTGACACTCATCAACATCTAAAATTGTCATGCACTGATCAATCATAATTGTAGAATGATTTTACGTTTTACATGTATCTGCTGTTTTAAATAAAGTTTTTGATCATCGGTCATAACAATTGTTGGAACATTATATATGAAATGTCAATATAATCTGCAAAGTATTCTTTGTCACTTTTAAATTGGTGTTGTATACATTATACTAATGTTAACTTTCACTAGGATAGTTATCAAATTAAATGAGAATCAAATGATAAACATAATGATAAACCTTGATCACAGACTTGTCCCTCCCATCCGTCAGTACAACTACAAGAGAATGATCCCTCACTGTCAGTGCACCGTCCTCCGTTCTGACATGGGCTGTTTTCACATTCATTGATATCTGAAAACATACGTTTACTGTAATTATAGTTTCCGAATAACAATAACTAATTCGTTTTAATGTTCCTGTTTTCCTATTACATGTACAATCATTAAAGAAACAACACAGAAAACAAAAACAAACAAACAAAAAGAGGTTACTTTTGAGCAATTGAAGTTGACTTTGTAGTTTCATGCATATGAATGTTATTTAATGAAAATTAAACGGTTTCGATCTTTTTTGTCTTATTAAGGTTTCCTGTTTCATGTGGAAAGCCTTTTTCTTTTAATTTTACCCGTTTTGCCGGCAGAACAACCCAGAGCTGATTGGATATATTTTCCTCGTGTTTTCAGGAATGCTACATAATGAAAATACCTTGAAGAGTTCTCTTCACTTAAAAAAAAATAGTTCCTGTCGTTGTGTCCTGCCCCGGGTCTATAACATTTTTCCACGAGATTTCATCAACGATTAGGACTAGAACAACCAAACTTTTTGATATATCAGACATATATATGTAGATGTGTTTAAACTATGAAGTTTGATTCGTCCTAATGTCTGGTTGTCAACGGAAGAACCCAAGGTTTAGTTGGTCTGCTCTGGTGTTAGATTGGGTTTGATCGGTACTGTTCTTAACGGTTAATTGTTACAATATGTGCACGGAATTATATATAAAACGAAACAGATATAGCATCTTACTTTGATCACAGAGGTCACCCTCCCATCCGGGTTTACAACTACAGATGAATGATCCGCAAGTGTTAATACATAGTGCTCCGTTCTCACAAGCATTGGTCAGACACTCGTCAACATCTAAGAATTGCATGAACAATACCATGATTTATGATATTCGGAAAAGGCACTCGGGTATTATATATAACAGCTGTTTATAGACAAGTTCTGATCTCTTTAATTACAAGTTTGGGTTTATTGTGTATGAAACATCCATATTTTTCTGATATATATTTTTTTACTTTACTTTTGTAGGGTATTGCATACATTATGTACTTGGTAACTTACACCAGGCAATATATTTACATGTAATATAAGAAAAATGAAATTATAAATAACATAAAGGTTGTCAAATTGTCAGAATATAATTTTGTTAATCCTGTTCTGATAATCTTCAAAATCTGTGAGAAAAGATAATTGTATAACTTTGGTTTTTTTATCCCACTAATAGTACATTATATTTACTTTACCGAAAAGATTATTTTTTGGGGGGTCGGAAACTGTGCAGTGCAAAAATAATCGTAATGACGGTACAATTTGCTTAAAGTAGATCTGTTTGCTAGCGTGTCCAAATGTAGTCTAATTGCACCCGTTGTTTAATCCATGCCTTTTTGTGTTTACTCAGCCTGTTAACTCAGTAGCATTAAGAGCAATTGTTTTTAGATTTTATAATTCTTATGGTTTTATTTAAAGGTTTTTGAAACAGGGTCTTTGACTTGTTTATCTAATTTGACTTACGTTTGAGAATACTTTGAATTTTTCATAGAATATTTCTACTAATGGTTGAAATAGTTCACTGCAAATGTCAGCATACCCTAATATTTTTTTTATTACAATTCATTATGAATATGTTAGCAAATACCCTGAAGACCATACAATACTAACATTTTATTTACTTATTTATATTACCTTGATCACATACAGATCCCTCCCATCCATCAGTACAATTACAACTGAATGATCCCTCACTGTTAGTGCATCGTCCTCCGTTCTGACAAGGGTTGTTGTCACATTCGTTGACGTCTGGAAAAGTAAGTTCATTACCAATATAGTTTCTGTATGTACAATAACAGATTCAATTTGCTAAAGTTTTCGTTGTTTTACTTTTACAATCCCTTAAACCCAAAAAGGTTTCTTTCGAACCAACGAACTTGGATTTCTAATTTCAGGCTAATGAATTTAACTTTGGTGCCTAGTCTTTTTTTAATCAGTTCTGCCTTATTGGTATCAACATATTTTTCTTGCAAAGAAATTCAGTATTACATGTACAATTATCTATTTGGAGTCGTCAATCTAATTTCTTTCTATTTACTAAATGGCAAATTGTGTCGATAAATTCACGTTATTATATGCATAAAAAGTAGAAACGGTATCTTACCTTGATCACAAACGTCACCCTCCCATCCAGGTTTACAACTGCAGATGAATGATCCGCAAGTGTTGTTACATAGTGCTTCGTTTTCACAAGGATTGGTCAAGCACTCGTTAACATCTAAAATTGTCATACAATGATTAATCATAATTGTAGAATGACTTTGCGTTTGACATATATCTGCTATTCAAAGTAAAGTTTTCGATCATTAGTAAATACGATTGTGGGTATATTATATTGTGTTTGAAATGTCAATATATTTCAGCAATTATTCTTTGTAACTTTTAAATTGGTATTGTATATATTATAATAGTGTTAACCTACACTAGGATAGTTATCCAATTTAATGAGAATCAAATGATAAACACAATCAATAATAAAAAAAACCCCAAAAAACCCTACTACTTTTTTTTATTGAAGCTTTGAACATATGATTGGTTCATATCTTTTAATCAAATCCGATAAAATCATATAAAACGTTATTTGTAGTTTTAATATTGGTGTATTTCTCATATTTGATTTCCAATTAAAAGTAGAAGGTAACTGTCCAAGGAAAACAAATCGTAATAACGATAGAATTTGTTGAAAATACAGAAAAAAACATGTCACTAACTTCGGAAAGTTCTAGTTTGTGCACAGCTCTGCAAGCGGGTCTAGATGTAAAACTAAATCTTTTTTTTTAAACTTTATTTTTTTCAGTTTAGCCACTTTGTTAAATTAGGTGGCAGGGAACAGTTCTTTTTATACAATTCATTGTAGCAAGAAGACGTGTGTCTTCGGAGCTACATAACTTGAGTTCCATCAGTTCCAATTCAGCACAAACACCTTTAATTCACTCCTTACATGTATAAAGCAAACCCTCGACTTCTGAGGAAAATGACATTTCAGAATATGTACACTTTCCTGCATAATGGTTTTTCTGAGATTTTAAACCTTTCATATTTCGCCCATCCCCTACGTTCATTTTCTAAAGCCCCCCCCCCCCCCCCGGAAATCTCTGCAAAAGATTGACCTTTCGTACCATGAGCATATTGCACACTCACTTGTCAGAAGCTTACCGGTGTATAGCTTTCTATGTCTCATCCACCTTTTTTATGTTATTTCACCCCCGTCTGTCACATTCAATTTCACTGTCTAAAGTAAACACAATAATCATAGCCGTAGATTTTGCATTTTACTTTCGATCATGTATTTATCATAAGGAGCCCACAATTTCATATCAATTTCAACTATAGACGTCCTTCTACATGTAACTGATGATACTATTTAAAAAAAATGTATTTAACAACTCATTACCCTTCATGTACAACAACTCAATTTTAAGAAATAGTAACGGGTACTTAATCTGGACCTGTTTCTTTCTACCTCAGTACTTGTCTTTTTAAATGTAAGGTTTTTGTTTTAAGGTTTGTGCATCAAGTACGTTATGCTTTTGTGTAAATTGAACAAGCAATAGAATGTTTTAATTAATACTGAAGGTTGAAATGGTTCATTGTAAATATATCAAAGTACATTGAAAATACACAGCAAATTATCTGCAAACCATAATAACGCTTACTTATCATTTTTGAATGTTTAGATTACCTTCATCACAGATCGGTCCCTCCAATCCATCAGTACAACTACAACTGAATGACCCCTCACTGTCAGTGCACTGTCCTCCGTTCTGACAAGGGTTGTTGTCGCATTCGTTGATATCTTGAAAGTAAATTTATTGTCTTTAGGCTGTTTGCGAAGTCAAGTTTTAGTAGCTGTAGTTTCTGTATATGCAATATATGTTTCGTGTTTCAAATCTTTTTCCTATTCTTTGCAATCTTTCGACCAAACAAAATAGATAGATGTCGAACATACTAAGCCGACTATGTACTTTATGACAGATCCATGCTAATTTCATGTCAGGTCATGTCAGGTCATTTTATTCCATAGGTAAACAGTTAAAGTTTCATGGCAAAACCTTTTTTTGGACTCTTTACTTAAACCACTAAATTCAGACAATTAACGTATTTTATTTAGCGCGTACGATACTTAAGAACGTGCGATGATTCTAATTTTAATTAAAAAGCAAAGATTAAACATAGCGGTACATGAATAAAAATATTTATACATATTCATGCTAAGCATTTGATGTACTTGATTTAGCATAAACAACGTTCTGTGAAAAAGCTAAATAGAATTCACAACCCTAATTCGTCAAGGTCAAGAGTAAAAATAAAAATTTGAAAAATAACATTTCGTTTAGATGAACATTTTAAATACGAAAGCTACATAATTAGACGTTTTAGAATTAAAGGTCAATAAAAATGTGGAATAAGAACTTTAAGACGTAAAAACAAACCTGAAAAAAATTAACAGCATTTGATTATGAAAGATAAAATGAGAACTGAACTGTATATATGTCAAATGAGCCAAATATTTACAGTTAGAAAATGGAAAAAAAAACTCCTTAAAAGTCAAATCAGTAAGTAGCAACAAAAGCCCTCGAAGTATTCGTACTCGAAATGTACGGATCACAAGGCCGACACTTTATCCACTCGGCTATTGTGTAAGTAACATGTTGCCATCGATAAAATCCTTTAAGGTAACTCCGTGCCTATAAAATCATGGGTTCAAGGTTAAAAACTTAACTTTTTTTAACTCATTGGATTTGAATTTCATCAAAAAATAAATAAAATATATATGTATCCATACTATTTAAGATGCAAGGTAATAAAAACTTACTGAAATTATCATCTGAAAATCACAATTTTTGTTTGTTTAATATTTTAATATAAGTGGATGGATACTTGTTTGTCTATTTAAATTTTATTGCTTACTATGCAAGAAAACTAAAATTAATTTAAAAAAAAAGAAAAAAATTGTTTACAGTAGAAAAATTATAGCATTTAGATATATCACTTAAGGTAGAGGTCCATACCCCACTTGATAAATAAAATGCGTACAGATTTTTTTCATATTTTTCAAACATGTATATGAGCATATGTTCTTATCAAATTTTACTCAGTTGGCTGGTCCATCGGTATCATTAAAGCTATGGCCGTGGCTAAAAATAGAACCGATTGCGGAAAACGGCGCTTTTTTCATACATAATGAATCTAAGCCTAAGCCTGAAATTTTACTTTCACAAAATAATTTTTTGACTTGTATCCTATGTAAAATGAAGGAATTATCATTTCAAAACAAATAATTTTTTGTTCACTTGCTTATTTATTAAAATATAGATAAATCTGCTAACAAATGAGATAAAATGATTTAAATTTTCAAAGCGAATTTAAGCTCTTGTAATTTTATTTACGTACAGAATTCTCTGAAATATTGATATTATTTACTCCCTTACGTCCTTAATCAATTGAAAATAAAATTACCCAAAGGACCGGCCTTTTCAGGATCACAATGGGCGTATTTTTGGTAAAAAACATTAAAATATATATTTTGAAAAAAGATCCGTAAAAATAAATTTGTGCAAAGGTTTATTATTTCATCACTCTAAAAAAATATGTTTAGTTTATTGTTAAATAGAAAACATGATTTAAACAAAGTGTTGATTAATCTGTATTATTTGAATCGAAAAAGATGGTTTCTTTTGGAATCTTTAAGTATAATGGATCGAGATCGTTATTTAGAAATTGCAGTCACACGCATTGATAATGCTAACTACCTGATATGCTTTTAAGACAAACCTCTATTCAACATTTTTTTTAACTGGTTCAAAGACTGTTCTTAAAATGAAATAACTTTTCTTCAGCGTATGGTATTAATTCTAAGAACATTTTTTGTGTGGAAAATATATATATGCTCGTTGCTAAGCGAAAAGGATAAAGATGATATCGGTCAAATTATTTCCCCTTGTGTATTTATCTCCCTTATGCACTGGAATAGATCTCGGTCAGTATTTCATTTTGGGTGTTTATGGACTTTCGGGGATTAATGTTCAAATACTTGGATTAAATTCAACCTTATAATGCATTGATGTTTATGCAGGAAAACAGTAAGAGGTCTATATTTTCAAAACGAGTACGCAATCGACACAACCATGTCAAGTTTTCATTTCGCTGATTAATAGGCCTAATTGATTGCAGTTGTCAGTATTTTGAATAGCTTTGTTTTGAATCAATTTCTAGGTCAGCTTGATTTCAGAACAAATTAGACCCGGCCTCGTTAAATTACACCTTTTAACGCTAGCTCTCAATTAGATCGGGCACGGACAAGACGTAATAACGCGTGAATTACGTCAGACGTTGTTTTGTGACGTATGGATAATTACCTTAATGTAGAAAAAAGTTATTTCCCTTTGTCATTATTGAATTATGTCAAATATAAGGATGAAAAACGCTTATTAAATATCTCCAAGTAAACAATGATTTGAGTTTTTGATTTGCTCCTATGATAACATAGAATTTGGAAATCTACTTGCAAGAGTTTTAATGAATTCATTTTTATGTAAAATGTATGACGTCACAAGAGGGTGGATTTACTTTAAATAAAAAGAAAGGTCGTTTTGATCAGAGGTCAGCGATTTTGTAATGATGTGATGTTCCACCTTAAAAGAGCAAGAAAGTCAGTTACATAAAGAGAACAAAATATTAAATATTTTACCTCGTTCACAGGTGTCCCCTTCCCATCCATTTTTACAAATGCAGATATACGATCCATGAATGTTCCTACATTTTGCTTCGTTCTTACAAACATCATTAGAACATTCGTCAACATCTAAATTGTTTATAGAATTGAAAAATGGAATAAATAATAAAAATATTGCATAATCTACTGTTAGGTAGGGATACTTTTATTACGACTCTGATTCGCTCTAATACTTTTAATGGTACTTAGTTTCAATATATAAATAAAAAATAAGTTTTTAATGAAATTATATCAATTATATCATTTTGTGAAGTCATACAGATATTTGAAAATGTAATGAAGAATATTGTTATAGTCTATATCATATGAACAATCCCAGGTATACAATGTGTGGTAGGATACCATGTTCTTTACACTTATTTCAAGAATTTACGCATTTTATCTGAATTAGATGATTCTAGTATGTTATTAACACTGCATATCTAATTAAAGCAAAAAATGAAATAATAAAAAGACATGTATTTATAAAATGACTATAAAGCATTTCTATAAACTGACCATCTTCGCAGAAGGTGCCTGTCAAGCCGCTTGGGCATTCACACCAGTAATACCCATCCTCATTATGGCAGTTTCCTTGGCCACACGGAAATTTGGAACATTCGTTTATATCTACATTAAACAACTCGTAGGTCAAATGAAAAATCAATTTGATGCATTGCATTTTTTTTATCTTTATTTTTGTTTGTAGATTAACTCACGATTTGAATATCTGCGATTCAGTCAAAATAATGCTGCATGTTACGGTTAATTTAAATGCGGCTGGGTTCTATTCTTTGTATAACTCTACATACAAATCATCAGTGTGACCTAAATGCACCAATGAAATAGCTAAATATTAGCACTTACCTATATCACAGTTGTCCCCTTCCCATCCGGGCGGACATTTACAGATATATCCCCCACCTGTGTATCCGCATATAGCATCGTTGACACATGGGTTGTCTTTTTTACAGATATTTCCTGGAAATTAAAAAAAACAAATTAATTAATACTATAATTTAAAGAAGGCACGGTTCCAACAAATTTCAATAACAATGCTGCTCAATGGTTTATGCTGGATTCCCGTTGGCACTTTAACTGAACAGATTTTTAAAATTCCAACTAAAATAATTTTTTATAATTCTTTCTGAAACTTTTTTCAGAACTGGTTGTAAATTCATGAATAATGTTCACTTTGCTATGATTAGTACAACTCTATGTTTAAGGTTTACAATTGGAAATGGATGTTACACACACGTCTGTCTTTACTGCTTTGGGTTTAGAAAAATTAGAAAAAGATTTATTAAAATTAAATTTCACAATACTTCCTAAAGTTGTGTTTGAACATGCACATTACACATGTAACATATAATTATAATATATTTACAATTTGAAATCATTATAACAATCAATGTTCAAGATTTTTTTGACATCAACCCCCCATTTTATTTTCAATATTTCGAATACTTCGAAAATTGAGCGACCAGATTGATTCCAGAGTATAGCGTACCTAACAAAAGTAGAAAAAAAAAACCTTGCTTACCTTTTCTAAGTTTCTTTCCTTTTCCTCTAGTGCATGCTGCGATCGTTGATGAGAAAGACAAAACCACCTACATTTGGAAAAAAAAAAAACCAGATATGAAAAAAAAATAATGTTCTGCTTTAGGATTTATGTTTTGGCGTTTGTAAAAGTATAATTTTAACAGAAAATTATCTTTTTTTTTTAATCTATATTTTTTCAATTTTATTTCTTTAAACTTATATAAATGATAAAACATTTTTAAGACATACTATCTTAACTAGAAAATTTTACAGTATAGTGTTCAAGTACCAAACAAGTCATCTAACAAAAAAAATTATGTATCAGATACGGATTTTTTAAAAACGAAATGTTATAAATGTGTTTAAATACAAAGTAGGCACCTGAAATATAAAACGAAACAAATTTTCTGAAATAAGTTTTTAGATAATTATTGAGAGAGGAAATCCAACAACGAAAAAGAAATTTAAAAAAAAGCAAAAAAAAAAAAAAAAAAAAAAAAAATAAAAAAAAAATAAAAAACAAAACCAAAAAAACACCCAAAAACATGCATCTCCTCTTTTTTGAATTGTAAAGGGTATCTTACTTTAAATACACAATGTAACATATGATGTATAATAACTTTGAATTGATGTTTTCATCATAACACATTCCAATATTTAGTGAAAACTATAAACGTCTACCATCCTTATTTGAAAATCATGAAAGCAACTAATAACATTCTTACCACCACCCAGAATAACTTCTCGTTCATAATAAACAATATACAAATTGTAATATTTGTGAAGCAGTGATCTCAAATGACTCCTTTTTTATAAGAACAAAGTGCATCTCAATATCACGTGTTTCGATTTTTCCGCCAATCAAGAGAAGCGTTAAAAGATAAAACGATAATTATGTTCTTTTCGTTGGTTCAAATTCCGCACTCAGCTACATTGTTTTTTTGATACATCATCAAATGATCCTGTATGATAGCACTGAAGTTCAGTTTTAGATATTCATCTTAACTAAACATTTTCTTTTGTAAAAAATATTACTCAAAATAAATTATTAAGAATTTAAGAGATTTTTTTTTAATTTCAATATTCTTTACTAATTATTCAATAACACAGAAATATGGTTTGTGAAAAATCAGAGTTACAAATTTAAATCTAGTGCAGTGCTTATAACTTATATTGGTATATATAAAATTTGGTTAAAGCTGCTCATGGAATTCGAGGCCTCTTGAGACAAATTAATATACAAGAGTATCCATGTTTTGAGTCAAGTTTTCATAGAGGTAAATAGAGATTTTATCCAAATGCAGTGTTTATAATTGGTGGTCTTGCAAGACCTTCTTGTAGATATATATTTTCTTTTGCAGTTTACCATCAACATTCCTATTGAAACTTTTGAAACTTTTAAATTCTTTTCCCTGAGCTATATTAATTTCCCTCCCTAAATCCTACAGGTGTCGGTTTATCGCAGAGCAGATATATTTGTAAGAATTTTCTTTCGATACTCTGATGCTTGTGTAAAAGACATCTTATCGGCCCTTTTTACACTTGCTTTAGCGTATAATTTCCAAGTTTACATTTAATCCTAAAAGCTCAACCAGATAAAAATATGTTTGCTCGCCAAATGTCTCTACACTTTATTATTCAAAAAAGGGTATTGAAAAATTAAAACCGCACCAACATATCATCATACACTTTGATAGTAAAGCTCTCTAAAAAGAGGGATTTGGGTGCAATTTCCATTTTGGGTTGAAAATTTGTGGGTTTTTTTTGGTAAATTAGGCTAGAATTTTATGTGAAAAAATTTAGTGATGTATATCCAACATTAATCTTTAATTTGATTGATTTATTTACAAAAATACAAGTGCACTTTTTTTCTCTTTTTCATACCTTGAAAAAAGTTTTATCTTCAACCCCCCAAATTTTGTGCTTCTTATGGTAGAAATACAATTTTTCAATGGTTTCTGTCTTCAAACTGTTTCAGTTGCATTTCTCAGACATTTTAAATTTATTTTTGGTGAGTTTGGAATGATTTGAGCCAAAAAGTGTCCTTCCCCTCTATTTTTTTAAAAGCAGTTTTATCCTTCTGTCTTGCTTCCTCTGTTTGTGTAGAGGCGCATCTGTAATTACATGCATCAAGACAAGCAAGTTCACTTTCGGGGATAACAAATTTCTTGTAAAGTGTTCTAATCCATTTCTTCTGTTTCTTCAGGATTTTCAAAATGTGGAGCAAAGTCATACTTTGAATTCAAATCGGCAATTTTTAGGATGTCAGTTGCCAAATAACATGTATATCCATGCCCCCATGTAAAAGTTCTATGCATAATTTTTAACTCAATGTTTGAATTTATTTTTAAAAAACATAGCTATTTGATACAAATTTATATCATACAAATGAAAAGATATAAACTTAACCATACTCTATTACTTCACATCTGTGCACACATGCACATGTATAGGTCTACATGTAAACGTCTTAGAGTAGTTCGAGCCTGATATTGCCAATGGAGTGTGTCCCCATACCAAGTTATGTTATTCAATATAATATAAGTCCCTCCATCTGTATCAAGCAGTCAAATGCCGCGTTACAACCAGAATTAGATTATATAAAAATAAAGATATAAATGATTGATGTTAACTACATTGATATGCAATGCTTGGATATTCTTTTATCAATGTTTTATATTTTGTCAAATAATTACTTTTCTAAAGGACTGAAAAAGAGAAACAAAACTAATCCATGTCTCACATCACCCAGATCATTTAGCCATTGTCAAATGACGTGGTTGTGTGGGTTTTATTTTTAGCTACAAAAGTGCACAATATATGCCCTCTAGCATTATGGGACTTCGACACAGGCGGCGCAATCATATTTGTATTTTCTTTTTCAAGGCTACATGGTTCATTAAAAAACAATTTAGTATATACAAGTTACAACAAAGTGCAAATAACTTTTAATATCAGTAGTACATCACACGCTTAAAAGGGCTGTAGTCAATATCAGATCATCTAAAAATATGTGGATATGTAGATAACAGCATGCAATAAAAACAATAATCATAAATGTCAGAATTATAAAAAATAACCCGTCAATGAGACAAAATTGTTTGCATTTTTTTTTTTAAATAACCTGAGCTGAAAGTTCAACTGAGCTTTTCGAATCATTTTTTTTCTTTGGCGTCCGTCCGTCCGACCGTCCGTCCGTCTGTTCATCCGTCTATCTGTCCGTCCGTCTGTTTGTAAGATTTTTTTTACATTTTCGACTTCCTCTCCTGAACCACTTGGCGAATTTTAACCAAAAATGGCACAACGCATCATTGGGTAGAGGGAATTCAGGTTTGTTAAAAATGAATAAACCACCTTATTGTAAGGGGAACTAACAAGGATTGATTAAAGATTTGGTTCTATTTTGAAAAAATCTTATTTAAAACAAAAAATTGGCCAGAAAAGCTGAAACTTGTATGGAAGCATCCTCAGAAAGTGTAGATTCAAGTTTGTTCAAGTCATACTCTCTTGGGGTAAGGTGGGGCTCCAATAGGGGGTCAAGGTTTTACAAAGGAGTATATAGAGTTAATCTTTAAAAATCTTCTTCTCAAAAACCATTTGGCAAGAAAAGCTGAAACTCGTGTGGAAGCATCCTCAGATAGTGTAGATTCAGGGTTGTTCAAATCATTGTCCCTGGGTTAAGGTGGGGCCACAATGGTGGGGGTGTCAAATTTTAACATGGGAGTATATAGATTTCAACTTTAAAAATCTTTTTTTTTAAAACAATTTGGCCAGAAAAGCCTTATCTTGTGTGGAAACATCCTAATGTAGCGTAGATTCAAGTTTGTCCAATTCATGGTCCTCTGGGGGTAAGGTGGAAACAAGTGGGGGTGTAAATTTTACATAGGAGTATATAGAGTTAATCTTTAAAAATAATTTTCTCCAAAACCATTCGGCCAAAAAAGCTGAAACTTGTGTGGAAGGATCCTCAGGTAGCGTAATTTCAAAGTTGTGAAAATCATGGACCTTGGGGGGGGGGGGGGTTTAAATGGGGGTATAAATTTTACATAGAAGAATATAGAGTTAAACTTAAAACATTTACTTCTCAAAAACCCATAAGAAAGAAAAGTTGAAACTTATGTGGAAGCATCCTCAGATATTGTAGATTCATTTTTTGTTCAAATCATGCTCCTGGTAGGTAAGGTGGAGCCACAATTGGGGAGAGGGGGTCAAATATTTACAAAGGAGTATATAGAGAAATTTTATTTTGATTTTTCTACTCAGAACACGACTAGCCAGAAAAGCTGTAACTTGAGTGAAGTATCATAAGGTAATGTAGATTCAAGTTTGGTCAAATTATGATCCCCGGGGGTAGGGTAGGGGCACAATTGAGACCGGTGAATCTTTTCAAAGGAATATATTGAGAAAAATCGTTGTTCTAAAAAACGCATTTTTTTTTAGAAAAGGTGCAACATTAGTGAAAGCAATCTTAGATAGTGTGGATTCCAATTTGTCAAAATCATATATGCCAGGAGTAGGATGAAGCCACATGGGGTGGGGGTTCAATTTGACAAAGGCAGGCATTTTTAATTCACCAAAACTCAAATGTTATAATTAAATGGTTTTGCTTATATGCAAGCATTTTGATATATTTTTGATTCTATAAATTGTGTAGACATTGGCCTCTGGACAATTCTTGGGTTTCACAAGTTTGATGTACGTATATATTCCATTTTATTTAGATCTTCTTGAGAACTGTAATGTTCAATATGTGAAATGACTATACTGTGACAAAAAGGAATCAATGATAAACAGAATATCTAGGACAACATTTTTTTTTTAAAATACAGGATCTGTTAGACTAGATTTTCCATATTTTTGGGGTTCTGTTACTCTGTAAACTTGATTTTATTATGTCTATTGTTGCTCAAGTGAGCAATGTGGCCAATGGGCCTCTGTTTTTTTTTTTAATATTTTCTCACAAAAAGGATAGCCACATTACACAAAGTAGATTAAAACAGTTTTAACATTTAACTCCATTAACCATTTTTGTTCAATACAAAACAGGGGGTGCAGTTTTCTCTTTATTTTGGCGAATCAGTTGTACATGTAATATTTTGTTATCTTTCATAGCATATCAGGCAACGCTTTTATTTAATATTGCTAAACCCTTTAAATGCTTTTAAATTGGTTTTTTTTAAATACCAGTGCGTCTTTGGTTGTCTTCTGAATTCAACAAAATTACGCTTTAAATCTAGAGTTTTATTTTCTATATTGTTTTGTTTTGTGCTGTAGGAAAGTGTTAAATATTCAGTACCATTATCATCAGTTTTACAAACAAAGAAATTTGGTTTAAGCTGCTCATGGGATTCGAGGACTCTTGAAACAAACTGAATATACAAGATAATCTATATTTTAAAACGCAGTGCAACTGGGGTCAAATTTTTATAAAGGTAAGTAGAGATTTTATCTAAATGCAGTGTTTGTAATTCTATATGCTGTTTTGGTCTTGCAAGACCTTCTGGTTGATACCTTTTTTCAGTTTACCATCAAAATTCATATTGAAACTTTAAAATTCTTTCCTCCAAACTATCAATTTTCCTCCCTAAATCTTGCAGGTGTCAGTTTATCGCAAAACGGATAGATTTGAAAGAATTTTTGATACTCCGATGCTTGTTCAAAAGACACCTACGCTGAAGTGGCGTCGGTAGCCGAGTGGTTAAGGTGCAACGAAAGGTTGTGGGTTCGAATCCTGGCCGCGGCAAGTCGACGTTGTGTCCTTGGGAAAGACACTTTACATGTATTTCCTCACTCCACCCAAGTGTACAAATGGGTACCTGGCTATAGACGGTGAAAGATATTGTCGGAATGTGAGTGTTTGAGCGCCTTAACGGCTGCCGCACTGAGAAGGCTCTGCAATGCTTTAAGGTCTGCTGGGGTAATAATTGTAAAGCGCTTTGAGAAATTGTTCGCCAATTTTAAAAGCGCTATATAAAAACTTGCAATTATTATTATTATTAATTATTATTCATGTCTCACATCACCCAGATCATTTAGACATTATTGTCAAATGACGAGGTTGTGTGGGTTTTATTTTTAGCTACAAAAGTGCACAATTTATGCCCTCTAGCATTATGGGACTTAGACACAGGCGTCACAATCATAATTGTATTTGTTTTCAAGGCTACATGGTTTATTAAAAATCAATTTAGTATCTACAAGTTACAACAAAGTGCAAATAACTTTTAATATCAGTAGTACATCACACGCATAAAAGGGTGTCTTGTAGTTAATATCAGCTCATCTAAAAATATGTGGATATGTAGATAACATCATGCAATAAAAACAATAATCACCAAAGTCAGAACAATAAAAAATAACCAGTCAATGAGACAAAATTGTTTGCATTTTTTTTTTAGCTAACCTGAGCTGAAAGTTCAACTGAGCTTTTCCATTCATTTTTTTCTTTGGCGTCCGTCCGTCCGTCTGATTGTCCGTCTATCAGTCCGTCCGTCTGTCTGTAAACGTTTAACATTTTGGACTTCTTCTCCTGAACCACTTGGCGAATTTTAACCAAACTTGGCACAACGCATCATTGAGTAGAGAGGATTCAAATTCGTTAAAATAAAGGAACCTCCTTATTGTAAGGGACACTAATTAAAATTGTTATTGAAGATTTGATTATATTTTGAAAACATACCATTTGGCCAGAAAAGCTGAAACTTGTGTGGAAGCATTCTCAGATAGTTTACAAATCATACTCCCTGGGGATAAGGTGGGGCCCCAATAGGGGGTCGAAGTTTTACATAGGAGTATATAGAGTTAATCTTTAAAAATCTTCTTCTCAAAATCCATTTGGTCAGAAAAGTTGAAACTCGTGTGGAAGCATCCTCAGATAGTGTAGATTCAAGTTTGTTCAAAGCATTGTACCTGGGTTAAGGTGGGGCCACAATGGAAGGGGGGGGGGGGTCAGATTTTAACATGGGAGTATATAGAGTTAATCTTTAGATTACTTTCTGTTAGGTTGGATCTGATCGGTTTTGTATATCATTTAGACATGATTGCCAAATGACGTGGTTGTGTGGGATTTAATTTTCGCTACAAAAGTGCACAATGTATGTCATCTAGCATTATGGGCCTCCGACAAAGGCGTCACAATCATATCTGTCAATTTTTGTCAAGGCTACATGGTTCATTAAAAGACAATTTAGTATCTACAAGTTACAACAAAATGCAGATAACTTTATCAGAAGTACATCACACGCTTAAAAGGGTGTTTTAGTTAATATCAGCTCATCTAAAAATATGCAATGATGTAGATAACATCATGTAATAAAACAATAATCATCAATTTAAGAACATAAAAAAAAAATAACCAGTCAATTAGATAAAATTGTATGCATTTCTCTTTGTTTTAACATTTTCTCACAAAAAGGATAGAAACATTACACAAAGCAGATCAAAACAGTCTTAACATTCAACTCCATTAACAATTTTTTGTTCAATACATAAAAAATGGGGTTACGGTTTTGGTTCTTTTTTGCGGAACAGTTGCACAGGTCATGTAATGTTATCGTTCATAACACGTCAATCACCGATTTTATTTAATATTATTAACACTTTGGTAAACGCTTTTATATGAGGATTTCTTTTTTTTCAAAAGTAATAAGCATTGCGTCTTAGGGAGTCTTCTAGTTCCAAAGAACTGACGTTTAAAATCTAAGGCTTTATTTTCTATTTATATTGATATTCAATCCATAATGAATCAAATTGACTCACTATATTGTTCCTGTAATCGTCGATTTTAATACATCAGGTTGAGAAAACGAAATGTACAATGTAAATACATTTGGAAAATTAAAAAAAATCATAGAATCCGTAGAAGAAAAACAATAAAACGCTTTTTAAAGAATTACTGCTATATATAAAGAAATCTCACAGAATGAATCTCTGCCATTCAGTCAACTGAATAATAACTGAATGTTCTGGAAAGGTGACTGAATTCAGTCACATTTCAGTTACCATTCATTCATTTTTCAATTGACTGAATGGGAGAGATTCATCCTGAGTCTACTGTTAGGTCAATAAACCAGTATTTTAGAGAACTGCGAAATTTCGAAGATCAAATATCTAGTTTCTGCTACAGGCGTCATGGACAAGACCCCCCCCCCCCCCCCCCGCAAAGCCGGAGAAGTATCACAGTAAAATAATCGACTTTATCGACAAATTACACAACGTAGGATCTGTTGTCAATAGACAAAATAGAAAAAAATTACATGTCTATTTTAATCGAGAAAAATGAGAGTATTCTGGATAAAATTGAATATATCTATGTGCAATTGATATTGTACTTAAAAAGCTACATTATTTTAGATTATCTAAACTGATTTCTTTAAGATAGACATTCCTAGTTAAAGGGTTAATAGAAGTGATCTAATTAAATTGTGGTATATTTCATCATGATGAGAAGAGAGATTCCTTTTTATTTCTTTGGATGAATAAATATTCTTGCTGATCGTAAAAAAAAACAAAAAACACATGTGTCATTTTCTATTCTAGAAAATTTAGTATCAAGTATTCAGATTTAAAAGTAGGACATAATAATAATGAATAGCGTGTATACATTGATATCAGGACCTTTACTGAATAAAAGTGTCAAAATCCAAATCCAAACAAGACATCTGCTGATTTTTTTTAAATAAAGATACCGGTTTATGTCGTATATGAAGATATAAAAAAAAAGAAGCCAAATATATTTCTTGAAATGTAGCTGTACACATTTGAATAATGATGTTGTTAACTCTCAGAGATATACACAATGTCGAACCTAATATTTATATATACTATTTATTTTGGAACTACACCTAACTAAGAGAAAAGTAATACCAAGACAAACCATTCGCTCATGTTTATTTATTTTTTTTTTGGGGGGTCGGGGGGGGGGGGGGTAAACACTCAAATGATATAGTGTTTACGTCATAACGGTATAATTGTTAGTTTAAAATACTTGGAATGACTGATAGAAGAGGGATATGGTATACGCGGAATATTTTTGTAAGATTGATATGATTCAGAAATCAATTGTGATAAAGTGCACTTACATGTAGTAAAAACATATTATGAATTCAAGATACAGAGAACTTCAAAATAATAAAATTTGATCGGCATACCTGATTGAACTGCTGGTTTCACTGACGAAGCGAAGAAAACCACGATAAAAAAAAAATATATATATAAAAAGAATAAAATGTAAATTCAGACACATCAAAAGGCTGAACAAAATGATTTGATGGTTTGTACTCTTAAAATAATTTTTTACAAAATTATATAAAATTAATCAACCACATTCATCTTTGTGAGCAAATGTTTCCCGTCCAGTTGGCATTCTAATTTGATCAAAGTTTTTATAAGAGGTTACGGTATTTTCCACCTAGTAAATAGATTGCATTGTTTTTTTATGTATGGACTTTTCACTCCTAGATTAGGTCCAATCATCATTCGTTATATACGAGGGTTGTTCGGAAATTATTGAGACAAATCGATTATTTTCTTTTTTAAGTGACGAATTTTGGTGAAAATTGGCATAGACAATAAAGAAACACCAACAAATAATAAAACAAAGTAATATTAAAGGAATATTTAATATTTTGTTTACGACAGTAGATAAACAAGTTGGTGGTCGGGGTACCCGGCGCAGCCATGAACTCGGAGATTAAAAAACTTAAACATCTACTTTATAAGTGTCCGTAGAATTACAGTTAATAATAAAAGAAATCAAATTAAATATGTTCATTTTGCTATTCTTTGCGACTACTTGTTGATTAAGTTTCACTGATGTTCGAGTTGAAATACGGATATGGTACACACATATTTACCAAACAATAAAAATCTGACAACGACTTTACATTGAATTTTGACGTAAAGGCGGCGCAACTAAAACCATTAAAGTGGTGGAAATCTCAGAAGAAGACCTTTTAAAGCCACGCAATTGCGTAAAAAAAAACTATACGATGACAAGACAAGGTATAGAACTTCAGTTCATCGTATTTTTTTTCACTTATTGTTTAACTAAAATTAGGCCAAAGGGATTAATTAACAACTTTTGACACACTAACTGTTGTCAACAGTTCTAAAATATGTAAAAAATGACTGCAGGAGACATTCACAGTAATTCGACTTTCGTGTAAAAATAACTCGATTTTTTCTCTAAAAAAACGAGAATGAGAGAAAATGTAAATGATGACATCTTGAAATTAAAACAAAAGATGAGAAATAAATAATAATTCTTATTTCAGTTCGTTTGTAAGGTGTTTAAAACACGGGAGCAATAACAAGCGTTAAAATGACGTTGCGAAAAGTTTGCGGTTGCGCCGGGTTACAAGACGAAGGCACGTTGGTCAGCTTACTAGGAAAGATCTATTCATGCCATTAACAAGAAACTTTTCACATTGATAAACTCTATCCTGATTTACGTTTTGGTAAAATTTCAAGAGTTTATCTTTTTTACCAAAAGAATAAGAGAAAATGTCTCAATAATTTCCGAACAACCCTCGTATATGTAGTACGTACATACATCTTTCAAATTATAATTCATCCAAATAAATGCATTTATACATGCTGAAATAATATACTTATTAAATGAAATTCCACATTAGTATTGCTTTTAACTTTACCAAGACAGGACTATAGACTCTATATAATTATCCCTACCGAGCTCAAAATCAACTGATAATCCGAAAACCGACTGACATTGTCCGACATCTAGCACGCATTGACTGTACCTCACTGTACCTTTCAGAGGCTCCCATTGTACGTTACTATATCCCACTGTACATTTCTTCTGACCAGCACAGTACCCCACTGCACATTAAAGTACAGTTCTACTGACCAACAGTGGACCCCACTAATTGATACTGTACATTGCACTGAACAACACTGTACCCATCTTTTCTAAATATTTGAAATATCTCATATAATATCTACAAAATCTTTCTTAAAATTATCAATTTGATATTTTGAATATTAATTTGAATGCAGTAGTTTATTGCTTTTTAATTATTACAGTTGAATCTTTAGATTTCTAAAATTATATGTTTCTGAAAAAAGTTACCCGGGGAAGACCTAATTTCACATTTTGTTTCGGATTTGAAAAACTACATAATTTTTTTAAGAATATGTTTGAAACTGCCGGTCATTGCAAGTGCCATTACAATAGTTTAATGAATGTTCACATAGGACCATGGCTTAGGCAAAATAATTACCAAATTTTCTTTTAATTTAGGGTATTACCGCCTGAAACTGGAGCTTTTTTATGATATGAAATACATTGCGAAAGACCTCTGGCTATTCCAGTTTTGTAACAATGGGTCATTTGAATTTTTGATACGTGTTTTGTCCATAGAGAATGGAAAGGCCCGAGCTCGATTTTCGAGCACATATTTAACTTCGACATAAACACATCTTCATACCTTGCTTGATGAACATGTTTTGGTTTTGTTGCGACGTGATAGTAAACAAAGATATGTTTAAAAAGACGTCAAGAGATTTTGCCGTGTTACTTGTGCTTCAGCCACTAAGTACCAGCCAATTAACACATAATCAATAAAAAAATATGCAAGCTTGTTCTTTGCGTACCATATCCAGAACGATTGGCGATTGGATATAGAGAAAAAGAGGGAAGGGATGAATTTCAAAAATATTTAATCTCTAATATGATTTTAAGTTTAAAAAGACATCAAAAATGATGGAAATAAAAATTATTAAATTTATTCAAAATTGTTAATAATATTTTTATTTCATTTTTATTAAACATTTTGAATATCAAAGATGCTCCTATTAACACATTACGTAGTATCTTGAAAAAGATGTAAGACTTACATTATAGAAGATTGGTAATTTCGACTTTAAAACCTTTTATCAACTCAAGGTAAAAACATGTATATTATACAAAGATACTGTCTTTTTTATCTCTCTGTGAAGTTAAACTTAAAAGATATTATGTTGTCTTAACCGGTTATCTTAAGTTTCTAATTCAAGTAAACAACAAATTCTAAAATATTTCTTTGTTGTACAAAAAACTCAATATATATCAATTTAATCATATCAAATTCATTCTACAGAGCTAGATTTGGAAATCGACAGTAGCAAGATCTCATTTTAATTAAATATGTCGTTATATTGTGTATGCTTTAATTGGCCTCCGATTTTCAATCAATGCAACAGCAAAAAAAGGGGGGGGGGGAGGTTGGTTAATCAGGTCTTGGACATCTCTGTCTTCAACCCCATGCATAAAACATATATACGAGGGTCAATCAAATAAAACGATGACAATGTGGCTGTCTGTTTCATACTTTTCATTAAAGTCATCTCTATCAAATTAATTAATGCATCAATAAATATTTTATTGATATACGAAGTTTCATTCCATTCGATAAAAAGGTATTTTTGTTTAAATTCAATATGTTTTGTCACCACGGCGCACGGTAACGTTGAGAACAGGACGTCAAAATGACGCATCCACAGTTCATAGAAATATCTAAACTTTATATAATTCTGAGTCTTTTGTCCTTTTCACGATACAGTTTAAATCGGCACTACATCACTTGACATATAATTTGTTCACATTTGTTTAAAAATCATAAGTTAGTCCTTCGAAGTTTTCTTTTTTTTTTCACCGCATGTCTCTTCATTTACATTAAGAAAATACCTGAATGTCAGATATTCTACTCTCTTTGGTACAGTTTGGTGTTCAAAATATATTTACCACATCCCCCATAAAATGTTTTTGATTGATATACAAATGTGCAAATAATGTTTGACTTATTTTTACCTTCATTGAGCATTTTCACAGTTTTTATCGGCTTTTTCCAGAGTTAGATCTATACTTTCAAAACTTTTTTCGTTGCGCCGTGACGTCCGGCGACGTCAATGTTTTTAGTCAATTTTATAAAGGACTTAAAGTCTTTAGTTACTGATATATATTCAACAAATCTATATATCCAATCATTATTTGGTACATAGATTAATATTACATTTTTCAATTTTAGGTCCCAATATTACTTGGTTTTACGTCCAATTTATTGAGATATTACTTTCAACATTATATGGTGTATTGATGACAGAGCACCAAGTTTGACCGTGCGTCGTTTCCTCATTTTTTGCAGGATTAGATTCTAAAAAATGTCTTAGATATAAAGGAAGATATGATCGTTTTCAATTTCAAATTGTTTAAACAATTGCTAAATTACGCCTACTAAATTTAGTAATAATATGACGTGAAATAAAATAGCTATGGCAAAAGTCTTCGTATTTTTTAATTGACCCTCGTATTCTTATTAATAAAAACAATTTTTGTAGGCAATAGGGAAAAAACAATTCCATCTGGAGATTGGTTAAAAATGTGCGTTTAAACATAGAGATCATTTTTATAAATCATACCTTACAATATTTTTCAACAATTCAGCGCGGATTTTATGTAGCGTATTTCTGAATGTGCCTATTCTAACACATATGTAAATGGTTATTGGGTGCCTATATGATTTAGCGGAAACAGGCTTCGGCAAACGATGCTAAAACGAATATACGAGAAACTAAATAGGTTTACATAATACCAATGTATAACCATGTTTATTTGCATGATCGTATAATTATGATTAATAATTTTAGAATGTCGTGACGTTGAACATATTACTATTACGTCAAATTGCACAACGGTAATAAAATCTGCTAGTAGTTTTATGTTTGTTTAATGTTCTCAGGTTTGTTAAGAACGATAGCATATCTCTACCACGTTAGATAAAAAATTGCATAAGCCCACCTCTTATTCATGAGTTTTTACTAAATATTGTTTTTTGGTAATTAACAAACATCTACCAAATTAATATGATCAATTATTGGGATAGATTGTTTCAAGATAGGTGTACTGAAAACATCAACTATTTTTTATACCTCGCGAAATCATGAAATTCTTAAACTGTCTGATGACGTTTCGAGGTTGACTACGTCACATCAGCTGTGATCAGAATAAACATGTGGACTTCAGTGATATATCTGGAAATTTAACTTATCTACAACCAACCTGGACGGTAATCGGCATAAAACTAAATAAAACAATAAATAAAAATAAAATAAAAATAGAACTGAATTCAATTAAATAAGGTAGGATTTATAACTATGTAATTTCCCTAGATATTATTATATATAATATATATTCTTTTTATATTATTTAATGCTGTAGGCTAAAACAGAGACGAATTTAAGCGAAATTCCTCGGCTTAAATTTTGTTTACTTGTTTACATTTGTTTTTCATATAATATTGTGTTTAAACATCAGTTTGTTGACTCGGATAAATGAATAATAAAAAGTATTGCGACTCATTGTAGCTTTTAACTTGTCTCATACCGCGATATTATAGATTGCAATCCCTCCATGTTCAAAGAAACCAATGGAAAGTCCAAACACTGTGTGTGCTAGCACTACAAAGATTATTGTGAGGATTTGTATTGTTGTAAAAGTAAATCGAAATGTGTTATTTCATTTAGCCTTACATGTATCTTATGAAGATTACATGAATGAGTAGACAAAATTAAAAAGTTGTTCAAACAGAATTTCCACACATTTTAAAAAATAAACATCTGATTATGTTTGTTGTGATGTAAATTAAATAAAAACTGCTATTAGTATGTACAATACTTGAGAAAGTTTTCATTTCCTGTCATGTTTAGCACAATAGTTTGCTAATTATGACTTATCATTCATTTTCAGGGTTACTTTTTGGGGATGGTGATAAAAAGTAGGTACTCTATTAATATTTATTTTACTCACTAACTTCATGTATACTTGGACTTTTTTTTTATCATATTACTATATAATGTAACCTATCATAGTATTAATTTTTTGATTGATACCTATTGAAATTAAATTTGAAATTGATAAATATTCATCATTTCAGGCATTGATTTTCTATCAACTGCACTCCCTCTTAATATATAAAAAAGGAGAAAACAACATAAACTGTGCAAGAAGAATGGTCAATTTCCATAAATTCCACATCATGACTGAATAATACTGAAAATCATAAAACACTAGTCTTGTTGAACAGTTTGTCACAGTAGTGCAATCTTTATAGTATTTGTCAAGTTGATTATTATAATAAATTCTTGATAAATATTTATTTTTCTTGCTTTCTTTATTTATTACAGAAATATTAACTATAATTATAAGTAACATGATCATATAAAAAAGAATTTATTTATTTACCAGCAAAATAACTTCATACTTTACCTTATCAAGGTAGAAGATGAATTATGTTTTTCCCATTTCAACAATTTGGTAATGATGACTGGTGTGAACAGAAACAACATTCTGACATCATTTTAGTAAAACTCGCAGTTTTAAATTATTTTCTGAATGAAAATTAAAATCATGATCTTAGTCAGTGTTGCGTTTGAATTTCACGCAAGTGACGCCGAAAGGGAAATTGGCCAAATAAAATGCAGTAGTGCAAGGGCATACACTTTATCAATTATATTGAAAATTTACATGTCTTACTATTATATCCCCATCTATACTACTATATTAAAATAATAGACTCGAATTGTTGGGCTTTAATACCGAGAAATCGGAAGAGTACTGTCTTTTGGTTTGTATTTTTTAAACATTATTGGTATATGAAGATTGCCAATTTGTTTTTATCGTTTCTTTATCAAGCTTCGCTAATTAATAATCAAGAAAATTCCTTTAAAAAACCCGGAAATCATCTGGATATTTGGATTTCACAATCTTGCACATGCGCATTACATTCATGCTAAATCACGGAAGGCCCTTTAGTTTATGTCTCCACAATATCGCATTTGCATGGATAAACTCAGAAACGATATTACAAATACGTGTAAATTTATTTCAATAGTGGTTTTATTTCAATAGTGGTTGCAACACAGGCCCTTTAGTTTATGTTTCCACAATATCGCATTTGCATGGATAAACTCAGAGACGATATTACAAATACGTGTAAATTTTCATTGAAAACTTGTCATATATTCTGTTCATCAAAGGAAATACAATACGGGAGATAAGTCTAACTCGGTGCATTTAATATCAACATGGTGTGTAAATTCGAAGCCAGTAAAAACTTCGGTGAAAAGTGTTGTATATGAATTGAATTTTTAGATGAGAGGTATTTACAGCTTCAAAATGGTTTGTTATGAATAATTTGACTGTTATTTTCAATGCACGGGCATTAATTTTCTTCAAAATCGAAGATTTGATTGGTCAATCACGTTAGGGTAAATAGAAGTATTTTTTTATTGTCCGTGGTTCATGACTAATTTACGTGTAAAGACCTTATTTATATTTGGTTACCATGTTAAAACATCCTTGTTGTAATGTTTGTTGTTATTCTATACATTATAGGTTTCTGTAAAATAAATACCAAACGAAAAACGTTCACATTAAGTTTTCATTTTTTTTCCTTTCCAAGTCTTTTGCGGACATTACACTAGTATAAGAACGTTTTGTTTTATTTGCAAAACAACTCAACATGATGCATGATGTCCTTTTAAGATATGAATAAGAAAGGCCATTATTGAACAAGAGATATTTACAAGTATTCATGTGATTTTTAATTTCAGTTAATGAAAAACGTACCGAATATCGGTCTGATTTATGCGGCTTAACCCCTTTTTAAACAAAAAAGGCTTAAGTGCGATGTTTTTTTTTTTATTTCAACTGCAATGTTAAAAAACAATGTAATATTATTTCGCTAAACTGGTAACACAATGGTTTATATGATACATTTGTATAATTATTTGTGTTGAATTCAAAAGGCAGCAAACTGCATGTGCGTTGGAAAACTATATTTTTTGTAATTTTGTTGTGGCACAAAAAAGAAGCTGATCCAGAGAAGTAATTCAAAGCAAACAGTTTGTAATATAAAGTTGTATACATCAAAAGCCATACACAAGGAACATGTTATTGCAAAATGTAACATCTTTTATATTTATGTTCAGTAGCTTTCATGTCAATATATCAATAACTATTAGAAAGAAGCTAATCTAAAACTGCGTGACTGAATAGATGTAAATGCATGCAATAGAGTCGAGTACATTAGTTATGTTCAGCAAAACAGTAATGAAACATGTTAGACATGCATTTATTTTTATAATCTAAATACTTTTGTGATTAAAAAGAATAACAAAAACATTTCACAAAGTATAAAAAAGTATCAAAAAAATTGAAACAATGGATCTTAACCTACGATCCAATCCACTTGGTAATTTTCTATGGTAGCCGGAAGTGACGAGTGTTCCCCAACCCTCCACCAGGCCACCCGCTGGTTTCCATTCGTTGACGTCAAAGTAAATCTCCAATAGGCAGGGGACTTAAACCGCCTCGGAATTCTTCCACTTCCGTTTTCATCGCCGATATACCTGATAGACTGTACTGCAACTTCCGAGTTTTGAATGGCTATATTGTCTGCCTCTATGATACGGTAAGAGTTGTCTCCCTCATAAACAACTAAACGAAGCGGAGATCCCCGTTGTAGAGAAGTAATCAGGTTAGCTTTTGATCCATATGTAGCAATGCCAAAGCTAGAAGTGGTAAGTAACTTTGACCAGGGTCTAGACTCAACAAACCACGTGATGGATTCTTTGTCATTCGAACTCAATCTGTTGATGATGCTTCCAATATCGTACCTCACTGTTTCGACATCGCCTGTTGTTGAGGCAATTTGCCAGATCCAGTTGACATTAGTTGGAATGTTATATGCAGAGGTTTTAGAAAATTGTCCTAAAAGTTGAGCTGAAACCTGACCATTCCTTACATAAAGATTATCTGCTTCCGTTATATACGAATTAATTTTAACTCGGACTCTTTTGCCAGCTAAAACAGATTCAACAAGCAGGTCTAAGGACCCATGTATTCCACGTCCAAAAGTGTCGTGACTGTATACATGTGTCCAGCAATCATCTACAAGCCACTCCATTGAGCCAAAATCCTGAAAAGTGTTCAGCGAAATGTGCTGGCCAACGTACCACTGAGAGGTTGGAATTGTGCCTGTAGTTGACCATGTCGTTAACAACCAAAACACTCTTGTTGGGAACTCATATTCGTCGCCAATTTTAATTTGTCCTAAACGCCATGGGTATTGTCCATGTACATCAAAGCTATTGGACACTTCAATTGTTGTCAGTCTGGTCATAAATCCAGTCTCCGGTTTTAAAACTTTAACACTAGCGCCATTGTTAACTGCATTTAACAACACAGATTTGTCTCCACATGTTCGAACACCGGACAGCGTATTACAGTAGACAGGTTTCTCAGCAGCAGATGATCTACATTAAAATGTAGGTTAGTATATTTGTCCTATACATTTTATTCAGACAAGAATAATACCAGATGCGTATTTCGAACTCGATATGTCAGTGTATTTCTTGTTGTTTTCGAGAATGGACATGATCTACTATCGGTGTCAATTTTAAGTACCGAAAAAAAAAGTCGTACTCGTTTCCAGGTTTACAATTGCACAATGGTTATAAATTCAACTATATAGAATATTCAAAACAAGATTACGAAAAACAACTTCTCTGTTTTGCTATAAAAATTGGTAACTGCAGTTTAAGGACAAGTGTGAAAAAAAGGAGCTTGTTGGAGATGAATGAGGAACGTGATAGTGGTAAAATAAACAGGGAGACCTTATTTGTTAATACACCGGGGAGGCCATAATTAATTGAGGCCGATTTAAGAAAATCAAGATTTCCAAGACCAAGTCCAATATTGAACAATTGAACAACTAAGTTAGTAAAATGTATTATGGTGATGTTAATTAGTTGGTAAAAAATGAGTTGTTGATGAACCCTACATCCGCCAATTATCTGACATCGACGTTGATAGATATTCATGTGTACCCCCTGTATATAGAGCCTACCCCCCCCCCCCCCAAAAAAAATATGAAATAAAAACACCAATGTTGACGGTAGCACTTTACGATTTTAATGATCTTTAGGTTGGTAAACAAAAAGAAAGACTTACAAGAATATTGACAATGAATTGGCGTCGATAATAAAAAAAAAAGTCTTACACATGTGATGATGACTACTGCAATGTACTGTTTAAAAGAAGTGAAAGGTATGAACGTTCTACAGCATTGATTTAAAGTAGTGGTGCATTTATTAATATGGATTATTCTTAATCAAGAAACATGAAATTATGTTGCCAAGTTTTAAATTATTTATCAAAAGAAAAAGAAATTAATAATGGATACCAAGGTCAGCCAATCAATAATTTAATTGATTACTTTGGGTACAGATGCTTCAGTCCTCCTAGGGCACACCCACAAGCTATTTATTGTATAGCGCAAAGAACATTTTAGACCTGATTTAGGTATGTAGTACTACTATCTGAGTCCACCACTCTCTCCTTTTCAGATAGTCTCTATATGGAAATCCTGTTGGTAAGTCTAAGGTAAATTCAGGTTGAAAGTAGTTTATGTAGTAAAGTACATGTACATTGTCCGAGCAGGGGCCATCTTTGGAGCTAAAGGAAGGCCACGGAACCTCAAAACTACTTGAAAGCTTATCCATCAGAACGTTATTAAATGTGAATACCGTGTTAAAAGAATATTGGAAGAGAACACTTGGGTTTTGGAAATATTCAAATATTTCCTTTATAAGCTACGTGAAGCCCTATAACATACTTTATAGGTATTATTTTTTAAGATGGCTAAAAACTGTATAGACTCTAAAAAGATGTAATGATTTAGTAGGTACCCTTGGATAGGAATATTGAAATGAATATCAATTTAGTAACATGATGTAAACCTGTTTGTAACCAAACATTTGAATTAATTCCTTTCAATACTGACGTATCGGGCTCGATGTACGCAAACGATCTAATCCCTACAGTGTTATATTGACTTATTAAATCGACTCGTTCAATTAGGGAATTTAGTGGCATGTATTGTATTAAAATATGCCATCATACGTACCTTACAAACCCTACAGTATCAAATACCAGTATTGCGTTGCCCGTAGAATTATGTTAGACAACATACCAGCGGGATACATGTGCGTGACCAGTAGTACATACGATTAAAAAATTCCAGTTAAGATCGCCACTAAATTCGTCGTATGGAGACCGACCAAGTATAAACATTGCTTGAACACAAACATTTTCGTTTTCAGTCAAAGTGGCTGACTGTATCGATGTTTGATAAATAGAATTGTTCAATGAAATTCTGATCTCATCTCCGGCGACTAGACGATCGACAAGATCTCGTTTACTTCCGTTTATTTCTGTTCCATCAGCGCCAGTTTTAACGATAGCTGTCCATTCTCCACTACATCCTAAAACAAAATCAAAGTACTGAAGTACTGATGGAAGTTGATTTTATCGATTATTATTTACTTTAAAATGAACGATATGTTATTTTGCATGGTTTTTCGCTTTTCTTGAATTACACACATTTGTATAAGACTTTTCCGACAAGAATTTCGAGAAAACTCCGTATAGATAATGTTATGTAAAATTTAAAGATAGAATTGATTCCATCAAACTATGTATCAGTAATCGATATATTTCGAAAATTGTATGGATCAAAGCAATAATGAACTATATTCTCGTTCAATCAGATGCACGGCGAGATACACCAAGTCACGTGATAGCTTGATGGCGCGACCTCTAAATATAGAATGGCTCTCTGCTTGTCGGGGATTTACGTAGACAGCCAATGGTTGAACGACACTATATTGAACGCGTAAAAATACACACGACTGCAAACAATATCTATCTGACTAGTTTTGAGGTATTTAGAAATAAGTTTCCTTAAAGAACAAAGGTTTCTTTTTCATACATTACATCGAATTTATCGATTATTTTAAGGAACCTTTTGTTGTCGGCGAAGCTAATTTGTGCTTAGGTCCAAACACTGTTTTAGTTTCGGTTTGCCAGAGAAACTGCATAGGAGTTTTGATAAAAATCAACCCCCAAAAACAATACATTCTGCACATCTTTTTATCTCAATTGTTGTTATCAGTTGGCACTGAAAAAGTACCAACTTATTACTACTATAATCTGCCGCAAGGCTATCATTTTGCAGTAGATTAATTTTGCAAATATAAGAGGCTGAAACTGCTTAAGTATCATATAAATCTGAAACATATAAAGAGTAAATCAGTTGTAAGCTTGATTTTAGGCAACTTGTTAGACTTAAAGAAAAGCTGAAATGAATGTGCTTTTTTGTAGCCAGCTTTCGGGCCAAAATAAGAAAAAAATAAAGTTGAGTACTAGCAACATTGCCTAATGTCCATTATGACAAGATCTGAGTTATTTTACCCCTTCCGAAAAAATTATTTAAAAGCCACTGCAGTTGATTTTTTTTTCATTATCTCATTTTACTGCTATCATATGCACAGCAAATATAACTTGTTGAAAATATAAAGTGAACCCAACACACATTAAAATCATTATTTTAACCCCCATAAACACATTCGTGTATCAACATTCAAAACAGTGCAACTCCGTGTTTTATATATATATATATATATATATATATATATATATATATATATATATATATATATATATATATATATATATATATTTATATATGCGTAAATGTTTTACGTTCATTGTGGTACATGATGATGTTCCGCTTAATGAATATAAATAAGATAATGTTTAACTTATCAAACGTGCTGCTGTTTTAATG
Organism: Magallana gigas; assembly: GCF_963853765.1. NCBI lineage: Eukaryota > Metazoa > Mollusca > Bivalvia > Ostreida > Ostreidae > Magallana > Magallana gigas. The sequence goes on along the minus strand of NC_088853.1, from coordinate 37,284,489 downwards.
AAATCTGTAGTCTAAAAATAAATAAATTAATACTCAAAATATTTAGCAGAAGTCATATCAATATCAACCAAAGTTCATTTTGTTATGTTTGTTGTAATAGAAGACCAATTAAAGATGCATAAATAACTAGGTTCCAATAATTAAATCATATTTGAAAGTTCTTATTTTAATGAGGGTTCACCTTTGCGATGCGATGTTGAATTATCAACACATATCACGTGACTTTTATATCAGGGGCCAGTAATTTGTGTAATCGTAGTGACATTTAAAAGGCTCTTTCATTTAACATTAGATTTTTATCATAATATTATAATTTTACATGAACAATGTTTTAAAAGATTTACCTTTTTAAGAACATTTAAATCCTTTCATTTTTTTTATAATATTCCGTAACAGTGCTGAGAAGATAGAATATTGATTCCTTTGGCTTTCCATACATTATTGGATTTCTCGCTTGGGTTTTACGCTGCTCAAAGAATGCCACGTCATGAAGCGAAACTTAATAGAGTAGCCAAAGCAGTACTGGTACGTAAAATATATGATATCTTTTAACGTTATTTTGTGTTACTTAGCACTTGATAGAGTAGCAAAAGCAGTACTGGTACGTAAAATATATGACATCTTTCAATCGTTATTTTGTGTTAATTAGTATTTCCTTGTGCTTTTGAAAAGATATGTGCATCGATTGCATGACTAAGCATGGAGTCGTAAATTCACGAGAGCCATTTTGTTTTTTTATCCTTATTTCTGATTGATGTCCACAACAAGTCGACATTTATCTAAACACTTTTTGTTTAAAATATTTTTTATAATTAAATTGTGTTTTGCCAAAGGTAAATTTTGTTATCAGCCAAGGGGATATATTTGCTGTACTTATAGGGTTTCCTGTAGATAGCTACCGGGTTTTCTTTCCATAAAGTTATCGATTTTTACACATGGCCGCCATAAGCTGTCCCTTTAAATTCTCTGTTTCGGAGCACTTAACTTTTTTTTACTCTGTATTTTTTGTAAATAATGAATGCGATTCAAGGTCATACAGTCAACGACCTATTTAAAAAGAAATGGCATTGAGTATCAGCATTTATATATTTCAAGTCTTTGTTTTTAATGAAAGCATTGGTTTATATCGAGTTTTTAACAACATATCTTATAAAAGATCGTAAGTTCAGGTTGATATGATATCTTACTCATAAATATATATATAAACCATTTCCCCTTAGACTCGACGTAGCATTAGCGCTCCTGTCGTTATTAAAAAAAAAACAGTTCCTTACAAATCCAGACAAACTATTAAAAATGACTCGCATACAAAATTCAAACTTAAATCGATCGGATTATGAATAATATTTTTTACCAAAACTCTGTAAGTCTTACAAGTGACTATTTTCAAATGATTTACAATGCGTGTGGTTCCAATACCAGAATAAACATGTAACGAATAACGTAATTGGAAAACACAAATACATAATTACATAAGCAGCACTGTAAAGGTCAACTATGTAGTCGCACCAACAAGAAAGTACGGGAAATCTTTTCGGCATTTATTCTCCACTGTGTGAAAAAAAAATCCAATTTCAGCAAAACTAAATATGAAGTCCTTGCTGAAACTTTAAGTTAAGTTTCATATACAGTTTCTGCAATATAGTTAGCTTACACCATAAAATCACAAAAAAAATATTTTTTGTCCAACCAGCAAACTTAAAAAACCGTTGGACCCCACACCCCCCCCCCCGTGTTTTTTTTTATTAGCGCATGCTATAGATCTACACACAAGAAGAATTTTTTTTGGGGGGGGGGGGGTACATATATTTTCATTTGCAAAACGAATTCCTATTGACTATTTTTCATTAGTATGATTACTAAGAATAAAAGAAGGTGTGTAAACCTTGCAAGTAGGCAATCAAAATTCTTTTTTGGTTCACATCAATATATAGAATTAAAATCATTCAAAGCTTTCTTATGTTATAGGAAGGAGACTCTCTCACCAACCCTTTCACATCCTTTATGCATGCAAACAGCATATAGCAGTTTAATTCAGCTGACTTAGGCAAACACTTTTTAAAAAAAATTATGAATAAAAACCAATTACACTTTGTTTATTTGTTTTATTCATTTACATTAAAAAGATGATAACTATGTAAAAGATATATAATGATAAACCTTTTAGTGACATTGATTAAACTTGACATACCTGTGTTATATAGCCCTAAAAAAGGCTATATAGTAGCAGTTTATTTTTAGAAGAAATGACTATAAAGGAGTAACGGAAAGATTTCCCCCCTGTTTTATATTCCCGTCATCTTTAAGGCGTATCATGCGTGGCATTAATTTGCAGGATCTGAGATGATATTGATTACTAAAAACAATGGTATTTAATGCATTTATAAATTCACTAGATTGAATCCCACGCAAACATGGAATTAACATTTTATAGATTAATGACGCAGTGCTCAAATGTACCATATTTTCAATTACGTATATAATGTGTCCGAAATATATTTATTGTCTTCTTGACCTATTCTTTAAAAAAAAAATCAATAAATTAACTGCATAGATAGATTTTTACCAAGGAGCGTAAATCTAAATTGCATTGGTCACATCCCCCATCCCCGGGCTCATTTAACTTCGTACATCATTTATTCATGTAGACTTAAAAACACAATGTGTTACTTGTTTACATTCTACCATGGTATAAAAATGCATGAAATTAAAAAACGCTAGTGTATGAACATTATTTACACTTTTTTAAATTTAAAGTATCTACCTGATTATGAACTCGTCCTACACTTTCCGCCATGGTGTAAATAAGTCAAACCGCATTCCTTGGCACCCCGTTGTGGAAAAAAAAAATTAGATAAAAATTAAAATTGCATCAAATTGTTCCATTCAATTAATTAACTTTTTGTATTATTCAAATATGTCCCATTCAAGGTACATGATGATTTTTTTTTAATAAAATCATTCTATACTTACTCAAAAACGATTTCGTCGCATATTTGACATGGTAGCCTGCCTAGTTTATTTGTTTAAAAGCGATAAGGTTCAAATCCTGCGATCTGCGTATTTTTTTCTCGCCATCTACCCGCCATGTTTTGTGACGTCATATGCGACCTCGAGCGAGAATGTGTGAAAACAGCTGTTAGTCATTATTGCAACCGTATTACGTTAAGTCGACCATAAAACCAATTAGAACATATAAGATTACTGACAACCGAACATTATGGTGTTTTGCGCCGCCTACGGGTGTTCAAGCCGTCAGAAGAAGGGGAGTGGACTGAATTTTGTTTTCAGTTTTCCAAAGGAAAGTGTGAGAAAGAAGACATGGACAAGTTTTTGCCGACGAGAGGATTTTGTGCCAAACAGTCGTCTATGTTCTGTGCACTTTTCAAAGAATCAGTTGGACACAGACCCTGATAAACTGCGAGAAAATGGGTATAATGGAGCGAAAATTCGACTGAAGAGTGATGCAAACCTGGATATCCCTCTTCTTCTTCAGAAACCCTAGGACGGGAATGCCGCCGTTTCCCTGCCTCCAGCGAAGCCCAGAGGAGCGTTTGCAAAGCGCCAAAGAGCAGACGTAAGTCTTTATTATTTTATTAGCAATCTGATTTTCAATTAGATCAGAAGCATAACGTTTGAAATATAATAAGTACACTGCATTGAACTTTGTTGAAAACGTTTAAATCTATAATGAACCAATAAAGGCTTTTTAAAAAAAGCAAATTCCTGTTTTGTTTTTTTGAAAACCAAATTCTACATAAAATTTTCATGATATTTGAATAGTGTGTAAGAATTATTTGTTTAGTGCATGCTTCGATTGAAACTGTTGTAATAAAATATCAATAAAAAATACATATCTGTGACAACGTTATTAACAAAATTTTTTTTCTTGTAGATACTACGCCAAGTTCTTCAACAGGTGGAAACAAGGAATGAAGGACAGTGTACTGTGTCAGCTAACCAGGCAGATCCTAAAATGCCACCCCTGTACAGAAAAATCCCTCACCAGCCGATAAAGTAACTGTTGCTGCCACCTTTGCCCAGATGGTGAAGACATGTCAGGTTGACATCCGTCCGCCACAAAGGAGACGTAAGATTAAAATCTCCATGACTGATCAGAACCCTGTGTCGACTGGAATTCAGTGCTCGACCCTGTTTGACGGTGTTTCACTGCGAGTTGCTGCCGGAATAGCGCCCCAACCTGTGCCGCCACAACCTGAAGAGAATGATAGTGACAGTGACACGGATTATGACCCATTAGGCCAGACGGAGGATGTTGAAGACTATCATCATGGTTCTGATACCCTGAGGAGTGATGTACCGCCAGAAGAAAGATAGTTTATTGTGTCTGAGTCCTGTTTGGCCAGCATACTTGGGAAATGTGTAGAGCAATGTGAGCCATTTGTGCTGTTACCAGATGCACCATAATTGGAAATGTTTCCACCTTTACAAATGGACATACCACACAGTGGGAGAGCCGGAAATGTCACCATGGAATGCCCTGGTCCAACTTTGTCCTGGCTGGTAGCATGGTGTTCAGTGGAATCGACACAACCAAGTGCCTGCGCTTTTTCGCCATCTTAGAGTTCCCACAATCTCTGCATCAATCTTTAACCGAATCCAGTCAGGTTATGTTGCAGCTTTATTTACATGGGACTTCCATCAGGCCGAGTTGCTCAACCATTATGAGGGAATGGCACTGTGACTCCCCCGGCGTCTCTGACAAGTTTGGACCAAATACCTTGATGGCCGTCGAGACAGGGAGAGTGGTAGACTTTCAGTTAGTTCAGGTGAATATGATGTTATAGTTTCATTTAAAAATGATAGGCCTATACATGGTTCGCTGTTTCATGGTCAAAAAACCTTACACAAGAATGTAATGATAACAAATATTTTTATTTTACAGAGTAATGAGGTGGCTGGGTCCACTCAGATGGAACTCGAGGGACTGCAGCGATTTGAAAATGCCGGCCTCCATGTCCAGACCCTTGTGACCTACATACACATAATAGTGAAGAAATTAATGAGAATAGAACACCACAAAAAGAAGCACTACCTGTCTGGCATATGGGTAAAGATATTGTTTTTTTTAATTACATAAGTTCACTTGGTTTTCATAGCTTGTCAATTTGCCTTTTGATTGAATTTGTTATTTTATAAATACAGGCATCTTAAAGAAACTCGAGGCCAAGGAATAGGATTGTGGAGATATCAGACTCTAGACAAAAGGTTCTGTCAACCACTGTTACTGGGTTGCTGCCTACAGTGGAGACAACGGAGAGATGGAGGAGCAGAAATGGGCATCCTTGGTGGAGCATGTTGTCGATTAACATGACAACTGTCTACATGGCGAGTTGAATAAAGATAAACAGTGACTGAGAGAAGGTAAACAAATGACTTTAAATTTCTATTGTGCTACTGTGCAGTATCAATTGTATAATTAGTACAATTAAATTAAAATCCTGATTAAACAAGCATTCTGAGAGTATTGCATATGCAATACACGTCCCCTACCGGTTTGTAGAAATTTGTGAAAACAATGCAGTTATGCATAACATCCTTTCTGACCGTCTCAACAGACCAATCCGATAACGAACCCGATTGTAATAATACAAAAAATCCTGTCGATTAAATTTACAACACAATGCTTGACACTATTTTACAGAACTTATTTGTCTGTTAGAAACAATAAAAGGAATGGTCCAAGTAATGCACGATATTATTACTGACAACATACTTTCTTCGTTTATTTGATACACACCGAGCCGGATAACAAACCCGAACATTAAAAATTGGAATATAAAAAAATAAAGAATTAAAAAAACCCAGACGCTACAAAAGTGTAAACTTGATCTGTAGTTTGATTTTTTGCAGCTGTTCATCAAGTTCCATATCATTCGTCAAACGCATTAAGAAAAAAAAACCAGTGGAAAACTGAAGTGGGACAGACAGACAGACGGGCGGACAGACGGACATACTGACAGACAGACAGACGGACGCAGAAGAAAGCTATAGTCCCCTCCGGTGAAAACCAGTAGGGGACTAATAATAACATGCTTTATCTTTATCAGGATCCAGAGCCAATAAGCTGTTTTAGGAGGTAGTTTTCTACTGAAAGATGTATTCAAACTGTCACCTCTGCACCAAACTTACAGCTTAGAGGTCTATTACTTAATATTGAGAGTGATTGACATTGGCCATTACATTAAACCAAATAATCTAACATGTTCCTTTATTTACAGATTGTGTGTATCAGCTTTACACTTCAATGAAATGGGAAGACATCAGGCTGTAACAAAAAAAGGTGCATCACAGTAGCAGCTGAGATTGCCAAAAAGAAAGAAAGGTGAACATGCAGTTGTCAAGCCACACAAGAAACCTATTACCTATGGTATGTTGTCAAACCTCTAATTATGACATTTTTTGTAGGTACAGACACAAAGAAAAACTGAATAATACATTGTATGTTTATTCAATGTTTTTCTATTTATGATAAAAAAAAAAGTTATAATACATTCAATACATTATATTATATATTTTAGTGTCTTTTTTTACATAGTTAATTTTTTTTTTAGATTATGTCGATATCTTGCAGTTGAATCTTGTAGAGCGCAGACGACATATACCCTCATGTCAAGCAGCTACACATGATGGAAAACGTCCTCTTTGATATCAGCCACCACATCTTACATCAGCCGACGCTGCAGTCAACAAGAACCAGCTCGTCGCCACACGCCGCACCAGGTTTGCCAGATAAAGTCTATGAAGCAAGATGAGATTCCTGAAAGCCAGTGTAGTTCTCTGATGGGAATGTCCTCCGAATGGCTGTCACAACACATGCGTTAAACTTTTCGGTTTCCCCTTCCTAGACGGTGCCATATCAAGAAGACAAATTTGAAATAAGCGATGTGTGGATATACCATGTAAATAAACAGTCAATTATTGCTTGTGATACAGAATACATCAGTTGTAAGACATTGTTGTTGTTGAATATTGTTTTTGTATCCTATAGTTAAGTATAGTTTTTTGTTGTATATTTTCATAATTTATTATTATTTAATGTTGCTGAAAATAGTTGTTTTAATAGATTTGTTTCTGATTCCATGTTTCATTCTAGTTTGTTCATGAAAATTAAACAGTTGAAAACAGGAACGGACATTTCCGGATTATTTTTGAATAATTGATTAAAAATTCGGTCGGTAGTAAAAAATAGAGGAAAATGATTTTTTTCCCCCAATATTGCAAAAGATAGGGTCGGCGAATCCGTAAAAAATTTCATAAAAAATGGCTAAAAGGAGAGCATTCATAGAACTTTTGTGCAAAATATGGTTACAACAAAATTTTGGATGTTGGTAATAACTTCTTATCTGATCATGACTGCATCTAATGTATTTTTTAAGAGTACATATACATGTTCTACAATCTACATCTAGTACATTTTATCATATAAGCTGGTTTTTTTTCAAATATATAACTCAGGTAGTACATTAAAATTATGTTGTGAGCGGAATATACGAATGTTTGTATTAATATTTAAATGAAAAATAATTGCAAAAATAAAAACCAAAAAACACACAAACGATAACGATTGGATCCAAGTAGCAAAGTTATATATCTTGTACTGTCTCAATCTTTTTTATAGCTTACGATACATTTGTTTTACATGTACATGTACGTACAATTCAACAGTGTTAATTCTATTAACATTTTGATAATATCAAATTTACTTTGTTAATTAATGTCATAAATAGAAGATGCATGCATTCAGCACACGCAGTGCATTTATGTAAATAGAAAATGGCCCTGTCGGTACTTAATCAAGATGCACTGCTAAATAAGGCTGCTTAATATAATTATGACCAAAGTTACTTATACTCAGATAAGCGATGCGACCCCAGGCTATCTTGTGTTATTTTAGTGTTGTATTTTTTCTATATGAAGACGGAATCAGAAAATAGTAAAGTCCGAATCAAGAGAATTTTGTTCAAGCCTATATCAATTAAATGATAAAAAATATAAATGGTTGTCAATATTAATTATATTATATACATTAAGTGAACCAATTTTACCTTTGTTATTTAACTTTAAACCAAGAATATTTACATTTCAAATATTTTTTGCATGTAAAGTGTTTGAAAAGATACTGCAGTTATAAGACCCCAACACACACAGGGTACCCAACGGTTAAAATGACTAGTTTTATTATGACGTCACAAACGTTGACCGCTGTAAAATGCAAAGTCACAAGCGAGAATCAAAGTTCACGCTTGTGGCTGTTACAGTGGCTCTTACATTTATTTGAACTTACCCTTAGAATAAATCAGAAATTTTGACGTTTAAATCACATTTGGAGACAAGGCAAAAAGTTTTTAAAAAATGTAAATGTAGGTCTTGTGTCATTATTTTTTAAAGATATAGTCTCATTACTGCAGCGGTGTGTGCATACCAATTGAGTAACGCGCGTGATTCATTGCTTAAATAAACATCTAAAAGCTAAGGGAACTGCAAACATTAAATAATAATTATAGATTTTCGATTATGCACAGAAAGACGGTTCTTTTTGTGACATCATTATTGCATGGTTCTTTTTGTTTCGAGACGAAGCTAATGTAGCACTTTTTTGTTTCCTGGAACAATAAATTTCTCATCACATTAAGTAAATAGATAGAAAAATAAATAGAAAAATAAAGATATTTGATAATGACCTTTAAACCAACATTTCATTGCTCTGTCTGTTAAAATTTTCTTAAATCGTGAAATAAAGATAAATAAACAACCGATTTAACTGCATCACTTATGACTGTTTGCTTTAAAATTTTAGTTATTTTTGTGTTGAATGAAAATAGTATGTATTTACATTTGAATTTCAGTACCTAATAAAAAATTAAATGTTCCAAAGATAAATTAAAGGAATATTTTATTTCAGAATATCTTCCTTATTGTGTTTTTACAAGTGATGCAGAAAATAATTTAGAAGGAACGTCTTCCTGGGCTCCAGGCTCACATTCACAAATGGCACAACAATACCAAGATGGTAACTCTGTGTTCTATAAGAAAACCAACTTTATAAATATTTTACTTTTAAAAAGTAATTGTTTTGCTTTGTTTTGTTTTTAAAGGTAGTAGGAATTGATAAATGTACGTCACCAATCTGAGTCCCGATGTTTCATTTAAGAATATAAGATCATAAATAAAACATAAAGTAAAACAGAGGTTGATTCTTAAAATCGCTCAATGTAGACTGCTCATGCACTAATGTTTTAAAAAAATGTCTCTTGTTTTGAAATGATGGAAATCATCAAGCACTGAAAATAAAGCACACTTACCTATTAATTACAGATGATTAAATGCGGTTAATGCAAGTATATAGATTGAACGCTTATCCACATTATAAGCTTTTCTATTTATTTTTCAGATTGCTCTAATGGGTTAACTGTCAGACAATTATTTGTGTTTTTAAAAGAAAACATCATTTTCGATATTTTTGAAAATGAGCTTACTGAAATGAATGTCTTCACCGATGAAATTAGTAAGGAATATATCAATAAAGTGCCAGGGAAAAGTTACAGAATTGAAAAAATTCTGAAACTGTTCATCAAGACAAAAAAATGCAAAGATTTCATTGAATGCATGCGGAAATCATCTTCCCATAGGCATGTTTTTGACAGAATTCAGGAGTATCAGAAATGTGAGGCAAAAAATGCTTTAAAAAGTAAGAAATACGTATTAAAAAATAATTATTCATTTCGTTTTGTAAGAAACCCAAATGTATTCCGTGCGATCTAATTGAATACAGACATTTTTTTAATTTTAATTTTGCAGTTGTAGAAGGAGAAGGACCCAAATTCTCTGTCAACCGCCAGTTGCTGCAGGACCATTTTCAAGTGTTGTACTATGAGCTTGAACCACGTGAAATTGCAGATGAAATGTTGACAACAGGTCATTTTTCTCCAAATGACCACGATAGTGTGACTGATTTAAAGAACAGAAATAAACGATTACATAGCCTTCTTAACATTTTGGAACGAAAACAGTTGTATGCACCTTTCCTTGTCCTATTAGAGTCATTGGGGCATACTGTAGTGCTGGAAACATTGAAAACAGAAAGTCAGTTTAATCATAAACCATGTAAGTCTTCACTGTTCGCCATTCTTAATGTAAGGTATTAAAGACATGTTAGGAAGCACCATGTGTCACGTAGGATAAGTTTACATTAATTTTTTACAAACACAATACCAAGAGCGTCCCTTAAGTCGATAAATATTTAAGGCCTTGTAGAGTTGTTTTTTTTTCAAATAATTTAAGAGTTTGGAAGCAATGGTTGGAGTTTAATTGTAAGAAATACAAAGGGGTGACTTTATCTATTGTTATAATGGTATTTTTTCCGGAATTCCTTTATAGACAAAACAGAATAATCAGGGAAATGAAAGTGTTTGTATAAAAGCTGGTGACCGCCGTTATTGATTTGAAATCTATTTCCTGTTATTCGTTTCTTAAGTGAACCTTTGGTTTCATCGACATAAATAAGTCAAAAAAAAGTGTGTTTCAATTCCATTGACAACATTAGAGGATTTTCATTTCAGATATTTTTACGGTTCGGTATTGATTCTTTTTTCCAGACGGAGTCATTATTGCTTGTAAACGAGGTCCTTGTAATGAAAATGTTACAGATTTTACAGTTTTGGCACAAAATTTAGAAATAGAACACACAGAATCAGAAACTTCAAATATATCTCAAGAGAAGCATGAGATTCTTTTAATAAATTGAAGGAGCCGGTGTTTATTACCAAAACTGGGAATATGTAGACTGCACAGATGACATGTCTTTAATATATTATAAACGGAAGAAATCGTAGTCAGTTCGGTGTATACACAAGTATAAAAATGTCAAATTTCAAAGTTGAATTTTCCCAAAGTGGGTGGGGATTCCCATTCCTTAGCTTGCATATGCATTTCAAAAATATTGCCCTTTTTGTCATGTATATAATGCATGTACTTGTATAACCTTACTTTTATATATTTTAATTCATTTTCAATTCTGTGATCATGTGCAAAGAAAGTTAAACGTGAAAGTCATTTCTATGAAAAGCGAGTTCATTATACATTTTCATGTACTAAGAATTTATGCTTGTAAGCCATTTCCTTGGCTAATCAACTTATATCTGCATTTAAATACAGACGATTCGACGGTATTATCTAATAAGCAAGAACAGATGCGATTTTTATTGAATTCAGTTCTGTAAATAATAGAAATATAACATCAGTGATTATATTTTTTTAACAAACGATCTATTTGTAGGTGATGACGCTCTTTGCATACAGCATAGTTTTACAACTCTTCGAAAGGAACTTCCGGAAATTGATCATTCCACATTAATGGTTGAATCTGTGCTTGATGATTCAGATATATCTGATATCACCGGTTGTGATCATGTCATTCGTCAAAAATCAAAGCTGATTAAGATAATTCTGAAAAAAGGGGAAAATGCGTGCAATACGCTTTTGAGGGCAATACATGAACAATTGAAGAGAGATGATCTGATAAGAAAGATGATAAGCAAGAATGATTATATACAGAGAAGAGGTAATGTACATGTAACTTACACTACCATATTAAATTCAGTGTTTATTTTGGGTAAAAAAGTAACGTATAATTTGAATTATTGAAACAACACTTTCTTTGTAACCCATTCTGATTTCTAAAAAATGCAGTTTACTCAGGGGGCATTAAGACCTAAAATTTACCCAATGCATTGAAAACATTTCATGGTTATTTTTAGTAAATTATGATCTGTTAACCCTATTTCAGTCGTATTTCTAATGAAAAATTACATTTTTGTCATTTTGAGGGCAACACTAGGAAAAAAGCCAAAAAATCACTAATTTCGGGATTTTTTAAATATCTTGTATTTTCAAAATTATATCAGATAATATCTGGTGATTCCTTCTACAATAAAACAAAACAAGTCATAGGAAAACATAATCTTTACCAAAAAAATGACTAAAAATAAAAAGGTTTAAAAAAATTAAAAGATTTAAGGAAATGTTAAATAGCAGTACATTTTGAATAGAATATCAATGTACTGTATGCATGTGTATGCTTCTTTTATATAAGGAATAAGGAATCATTCTTTGAGTATTATGAGGTGATAATTTTGGTCGGGGCGTGATCAAATCCATTAAAGCCCGAAGGGCTTTATGATAGATTTGATCACGCCCCGACCGAAATCATCACCTAATAATATTCAAAGAATGATTCCTTATTACTTATATTTATATAATTGTAGGCCATCGTACGATTAAATATTTAAATATAAATAAGCAAACCCCGCTCTCGCCTCAACTTGGCGTCATTTGTATTATGGGTTATATAGTACAAAATCGATACGTAGTGTTATCACAGGCAAAGACACTGGATAATGTAAATATATGGTATTAAAATGAGTGTAGAATACAACACAATGAAGTCAAAGAAAAAAATGCAGATAAAAATTAAATGACCAAAATCTGAATTTGCAGTAAAAAAAAATTAAATTCAAATTTTGATTTATTCACAAAAACTCATGAATTTTAGTGATTATTTGTTATTAACACTTATTGCTCCGTAAAGAAAAGAAATCCTGTGATATTTTCAAAAATCAGCCATATTATTTACATGAAAATAAAAAAAAAATCAATTAACAAAATTAACAAGCAGTTTTGGGTGTTGGATGGGGTGGGGTGGGTGTGGATGGGTTGTTAGTGAAATCCTTGTCCGAGCCATGAAGGCTAAAAAGCCTGTGCTATCCCCAGTATCTGTGCATGGTGCTAAATGGATGGGAGTCATAAACTTCCCCGGAATGGAACACCAGTCCACCACAGCATATGCCAGTACCCAAGTTCAGCTCGGTGGAGTGAGACAATGTAGATCAAAATTTGGGGGATTTAATGGGACAATATTTGTTTAATAATTTATCATGACATAGTTCATCATTCATTACCACATATTAATCACAACGTTAACCTCTTTTCTTAACATGACTTAAACTTAATTTCATAATAAAATGGTTTTTTTTAATTAATAAAACAATTGATACTTAATTTCAATGAAGGTGAATTCCTACATTTACACATTACATAACAAGATATTTGTGAGCCAATGCTCACTAGTGATACCCCCGCTCTGATGTGAATATGCAAAATAAGCAAAGTCGACATTTAACAGAAAGCTGGCATCCGATTGGTACAGAAATATATCCCACAATATGGCATGCCTAAACAAATAGTGTGTTAAAATTTCAAGCATCTGCGATAAATAGCTGCTGAGAAATCTTTGATGAAAATTTGTTTGAAAATTTTGGCTAAAATAAACAAAGTACTCATTTAACAGGAAGATGACGTCCGATTGGTACAAAAATATATCCCACAATATGGCATGCCTTAACAAACACTGTGTAAAAATTTCAAGCATCTCCAATAAATAGCTGCTGAGAAATCTTTGACGAAAATTTGTTTGAAAATTTTGGCAAAAAATAATCAAAGTCATTATTTAACAGGAAGTCGACGTCCGATTGACACAAAAATATATCCCACAATATGGCATGCCAAAACAAATAGTGTGTTGAAATTTCAAGCATCTGCGATAAATAGCTGCTGAGAAATCTTAGATGAAAATTTGTTTGAAAATTTTGGCAAAAAATAAACAAAGTCGTCATTTAACATGAAGTTGACGTCCGATTGGTACAAAAATGTATCCCACGATATAGCATGCATATACAAATACTGTGTGAAAATTTCAAGCATCTGCGATAAACAGTTGCTGAGAATTCTTTGACGGAAATTTGTTTGAAAAGTTTTGCTAAAAATAAACAAAGTCGTCATTTAACAGGAAGTTGACGTCTGATTGGTACAAAAATGTATCCCACGATATGGCATGTCTATACAAATACTGTGTAAAAATTTCAAGCATCTGCGATAAACAGTTGCTGAGAAATCTTTGACGAAAATTTGTTTGAAAGTTTTTAGTAAAAAATTAAGCAAAGTCGTCATTTAACAGGAAGTTGACGTCCGATTGGTACAAAAATATATCCCACAATATGGCATGCCTTAACAAACATTGTGTTAAAATTTCAAGCATCTGCGATAAATAGTTGCTGAGATAAATGCGACAGAAAATTTTTGTTACGGACGGACAGACAGACAGACAGACGGACAGACAGACACACAAGGGTAAAACAGTATACCCCCTCTCCTTCGGAGCGGGGGTATAATTAACAAACATAACCACCACTGACTAATGTTCATCACAAAAAATCTTAATTTTTTGCATATTTTTCTTTTTGTTATAATTTTATAGTGCATGCATTAGTAAATTACACATAAGATAATTGATTAAATATTTCATAATCTAAAATAACTTTTTATCTATAAAGTTTATACAGTTTGGTAAAATAGCATACTAGTTCTAATTTTCTAAATCATTTAACAAAAGGCCCGGAGGCCACATCCATCACCTTAGCGACAAAAGCTTAACAAATAAGCACTTAGTGTACAATATCAAATTCAAAATATGTGACAAATAAGTTCAGTAGATCTTGCAGAAAAAGTTGTGGCCCCATCCTACCCCCGGGGACCATGATTTGAACAAACTTGAATCTACACTTACAGGATGCTTTTACACAAGTATCACCTTTTCTGGCCAAATGTAGTATCCACAAGTCAAATTTTATATCACATATTTTCCACAAGTGTGATATATCATTTTAAAGCTTGGAGAAAGTTTTAAAAGACATTTTGGAATTCTGTGGTCATATATTGTTACTAAAAATAGACCGCAAAAAGTAGTGCTTATGTTATTGTTTGTGACCATTTCTTGGGAATACTATCAATTTTAATAATCGGCATATATATAATATAAATTATTATCACAAATCAAAATAAGTACAATAGGATTGTAATGAACACTTTCTTTAATCATACTATTTTGATTTTTATTGGATATCCAAATCCCTTTATTACTCCGCACCTCGGATTTAAACGTATTCCTACGCCAACGTCCCGCAGACAAAAAACGACGTCAAAACGTCAACGAATAAACATTTGTAATTCCGATATAAATAGTTCAAATTATCGCAATAACTTTGCTTGTGATTAAATTGGACAAATTAAAATCCATTTACATATTTTAATTATCTACTTACTTCATTTAGTACATGGTAATACGTCTTGCCACTACTAATACATGTACTACGTTATACTAGTTACAAGACACAAAACTGCATTATCTGTAAAACAATAGTAAGCGTTTTGCACAAATTAATCTTTATAAATTATTTTACAAATCAAATATGAACAAAAAACGATCGATGTAATTAATATGTTCATACATGATTTGCAGGTGATCAATTTAAACAGATTTTAGAACTTTCAACAGATTAGACATAAGTTCCATGTGAGTCAGTGGGTGTCCTTTTCCATTGCTGCCTATTTTAGAAAATGAATAAAGTTTTTCGTCTAGATCAGTCTGCTTTAAAACATTTTTCCTGTAGCGAAGCTGTGCTTTCAAAGCGTTACATTTGTCAGATTCAGCTTTTTCAGTTTCAGTTTGCACTCTCGGGGTGATTTCCACAAGCCATAGTTAACAATGTCATCACTTTGTCTATCTGCATTCGTTTTTTTCTCCTTTTTTCAGCTCTTTTTTGGAACTCCTCCTCTTGTCTTTCTTCTCTCTGTCGTTGTATTTCTGCTTTTCTTCGGCTGAATAGTTCCCTTTCTTTAATAACTTATCTCTAAACACGGATATAGCGAATTCTCAGATAAAGCTAATTTTTTTTAGTCCCGAGTGAAATTCTTGGCAAGTCGTTGCAAAAATTTACAGTTATAACGAATTCGAATATAACGAATTAACGGATATAGGGAACTGATTCTAGGTCCCGTAGAGGTGTATAATAACGAAATTTAACACCTATATAACGAATGTCTTTACAGTTTAAAAAAGTTTGCACTACCATTTTTTAGAATAGTTGTAATGGATTTATTTTCATATACCTTTTTCAATTAACAATCAGATTATTAAAGGTATCAAAAAATGAATTTTATTTTAAGCTTCACTTTGCAAAAATTATTGTCTAGTAAAAGAAGTCATGTATATAGTGAATTCGCTCTAGATATTATTACGAATTCGTTATACGGATATAACGAAATACGTATATAACAAAGTGATTCCATTGGTCCCTAGAACTTTGCTATAACCAAGTTTTACTATACATGAATAATATTGCAAACAGTATTAAACAGAAGAATTGAATCGACGACCAATTCGACGTACAAGGGTTGTCCCAAAATAGCGTAGACAAGTGGCGTTATTCAGTTAATCGACACAGGTAAATGAATATGAAACTTGTGCTTTACAGAGTTCATATAATTTGGATTCAAATTATGTTTTGAAATCAAATATTGTTTTGGAATAAATTAGTGAAATGAAAGCATGCTGGATCATAAATTAGACATTCGGCAAAATGTCGAAAACAATAAGTTCATATCAACATCATCAAATGAAAATTGCGAGAAAAAGTACTTTTTAAATAAGAAAAAAATAATTACATGTAAGAATCTATTTAAATTTGCTAACAATCCTTTTATCTACCAAGAAAATATTTTGGCCTTAAGGACGTTGTTTACTCAGGGTTTGAGTTCTCAAATTCCGATTGTTATGAAGTTCCATGTCATGAGTGAAATTTGTTCTTAACACTAACATAATTTATGAAATGAATTATCACTGACAACCCATTCAATATTTTTACTAAATTATGGAATTAGGCTCAAACAAAGTTGGACTTTTAGCAAAACAGAGGAAATTCGGACTAAAATTTTCAGATTCTGTTTTTCACTGAAAATTTTTTGGTAGTACTGTAATATTCGAAGTTTTATTTGTTAGTCAACATAATTTTGCATATTTTATGTTGTTTTTATCTAACTTTTTGGTTTAGATATTTGAATGGCACCCACTACAAAAATACTGAAAAATTCTTAAAAACGATAAAAGACACCATATCTTAAAATTTTAATCATTGACCTCATATAACTTTTATGCCTGCAGAGTAAGGTCAATATACCAAGTATAATGCTATAAATGTTTAAGTATTATCATTCATTCAGTTTTTTGTAAAATTGAATAAAAAAAGGGTAGGAATTTGAAAATTGTTAGGGGAGATTCGGACTGGAATATTCATAAAAATTGTCAATAAAAAGTGAATGCTTCGTGTCTGTTTAGTGTCACTGTCATTCATTAAATGTATTTCATTTTTAAAAGACTTTAGCAATTTGTATTTGTCTTCACAATTAAGAAAGTTTCAGTCATAGTGTAAAATTTTTAGGGACTTTTCTTAAATTTTTAAAAAAATATTCAATGGCCATTATCTCAAAAAGTAGGTCATTGACCTCCTTTTTTGAAACTGAAAATTGGCACTACCACGATAGGTCTTTAACACAAAATACTGTAGAATCATTAAAATTCGTGGGGGCCAATTTTCGTGGATTGCTTAAATTTTACAGGTTTGTGGGGACGTAATTTCGTGTATTTTCGTATACATACAAGAGGAATATGACTTTTTATCCCTAATTTATAAATTCGTTGGGGATGTTAATTCGTGGATGAGAGGTACCCACGAAATCCACGAAAATTGAGCCACCACGAAATCTAATGATTCCACAGTAGATGGTTTTTCTTTATCATCAATGGATTTTTTTTCATTCTGAATAAACGTATACCTTAACAAAACTTTTAAAGATTTTACAGCTCGTTTTGTGACAAATTGCAGTGTTAACTAGTAATAAAATGATAAATCCATATGATTTATAAACATTAAATTATATGATTTATTTTTTAAACCATAGAATCCTGTTTCATCGAAAATTAAATTGGCATATTTTTGTACGAACCCCAGGATTATTATGGGTTTTCTAATAAAAATCAATGGGTTTACTATGTACCTGGTACATATAAGTGCATTGCATTCATCTAAATAATCAGTTGTTAGTGTTTGTCTACACGTGTGTTTTAGTTTCCGGTATGTCAGTTTTAACCATCCACATTTGATTTTTTTATTGATCAGGAAGACCAGAGTTGTCTCCAAATCTTCGTTCTCTAACAACAACCTGTCTGACAGAGCATGAACCATTTCTATATGACGAATTGGAACCACTTTATATCACGGATCTATTGTTTGAAGAAAAGGCAGTGACTATTTTAGCTCATGATGAAATAACGGAGACCATTTGTCGTGAAAATCAGACAAAAAATCTACTTAAAACATTAATGGCAAACAACAGAGATTGTCTTCATTTTTTCTTGTACATAATCCAAGAGAAAAAACAATTTCAATATATTTGCAAGCGACTTGAGAACCCAGCAAATGTATATGTCGATGATAGTACTGTTCAAAGAACATGGAGCTCTATCGAACACGAACTAGTAAGAGAACCAGGTACCACATTTATTTTCTGTATTTTTAACTTACTAAAATTGATTGTTTTATAAACCTTTATGCATTTTAAATTGCTAGATGCTTTCATCGGGCTATCAAAGCAAACTAAGCTACAAATCAAATGTTTTTTTTTTTTAAATTAGTTATTTCTTAAGGATGAGCTTTTTTTAAAGGTTGCGTGGAAAATGAGCCTATACAGGTAAAATTGACATTTCCTGGTCGTATGGAAATAGAACAGGACTTAGTTCAATGCATTTCTTCCCGCAATGCTGATATTCTCGAAACCGCTATTTCTTGTGGACAAATGGATATATCAGAAGCGACTAAGGGATCGGTAGTTTTACAGTTAAGACCTGTCACTGACGATGCCGTCCAAACTTTGTTAAATGCCATCGAAAACAACAGGTTACTTGATATGATTTTGGAAATGGTAAAAAAAGTTGATAGGGCCAAGGTTATGGATTATGAAAGACCATTGCAGATCCGGGTGCAGGTTGTTTATGCCAAGTCACCAGTAACAGAAACAAGTGAGTACAAATTCATTTATTTTAACTTTTATATAGTTTATAGATAAAATCGTGCTGTACTGATGTTAATACACATATTGAGCAGCGAAATGCAGAAGTAATATCTGAGAAAAAATGTTTATGTTGATGCTTGGTTTTTTTACACGGTCACGATATTGAACACAACTGAATTTTTTATTATTAAAAATTATGTCAATTCTGAACAGTGCTGCAAGCAACCAATATCCGATAATATATGAACATTGACATTACAGAAAATACGGGGTTTTTTCTACACTGTAATATCTTGTATGAGAAAAGTAACTAACAAACAAAATAAAATAGTAAAATATAAACACTTATATATCAGATTCACTGATACAACAAAGAAGTGCACTGATAAAAAAATATTTTTGAACATAACATCTACATTTAAAGCAAAGCAACTTTAAATACACCTTATATGTGTCAACAAAATTCAATCGCAATAAAATTTATAACGTTTACTTAACAAGATACACATAGGCCATATCGCTCACTTGGAACAACAGTTCCTTGTTATATTCTATTGCTATGCTATGTCTATTTTAAACTTTGAACCCTTTCTGGGGCCCCAGCATTGTTCCATGGTTTTGGGTCGGCTTTTACAATTTAGAATCTACACTATGTTATGATTAGTAATCTCACAAACTGTAGCTTTGTAATTCTCCAAAATATATATTTCTATATCAAACGTTGAATCCCTCTTGGGGCCCCAGCATTGGTCCAGTGGTCTCGCTTTTATTGATTACATTATTTAAGGATGCTTGCATAGTACTCTCACAAATTGAAACATTGAAGTTCTTAAGAAGAAGATTTTTAAACATATCTATATACTGGGGCCCGAGTTTTGATCTGAGGGTCATTTTTTTTTTACAATTTAGAATATTCACTTTATAAGCAAGCCTTTGTGAACATATTGGCATTCCTGGTGCAGTGGTTCCCGGGAAGAATTTTTTAAACATTTTTCTTATGTATTTCTATGTGTAAACTTTGAACCTCCCTTGGGCCCCATTTTTGATCTGAGGGTCACGATTTTTACAATTAAAAACCTTCAATATATAAACGCTTTGTTGTAAATATTGACATTTTTGATGAAAGAACCATTATTCCTACTTTTTGAATACACTGGGCGTTAAAACGTTCTTCCAACCTGTCAATATCAATGTCTACAGAGGCTGCAATTTCTGCACTAGGTACGTATATGGTACGGCATCTTTCATCATTTAGCCAATTAAAAAATAGGATAGGAGATCACGTGTGGATCTGAAAACCTTGGCTAGCGAAGATGAACAAACAACTTTTCTAGCGACAGCCATATCGAAACCCTAACCGTTTTTGAGCTATTTAGCAAAAACTTTCAAGGGCTCTTGGCCCTAAATTTAAGAGGACAAGCCTTTTGATCGGTGTCAACTTAAAACCCTTGCTATTCTGCACAACTTGTATTCTACTTGTCTTTACAAATATTTTTCGTTTAAAAGAACAAAGGAAAATATGTCTAAATTTTCGCGCTCTTTTGAATCCTGTTTTTAACCCTTCCCTTTTTTCTAAATAAAGAACGTAATACAAAAACAAAAACTTCAATGTTCTCTGTTATTTGAATTTGTTGGATTATTATTCACTAATATCATAGTCTCGGATGCTTTGTCTGGAAACTAAAGGGCCAAACAATTTTCAAAGGGAATAACCCGTTGACGGAAGAGGAATTTAAAAAAAAAATGTTGTAGATTGTGTTTAGTAAAGTCTATAAGCCCTAAAAATTTGAAGAAAAATCGTTCGGAAACGAGCAAGATAGAAGCCCCAAAGTTGGCGTGTAGGAAGAAAAAAAAATAATAATCTTAACCAGCATAATAATAGTAGAAAACGGAAGACCTTAAATATTGAGAAATCGTCTTCTCAAAAACCCATTGGCCAAATAAGCTGATACTTGTGTAGAAACATCCTCAGGAAGGTACTGGGTAGATTCAAGTTTGTTGATATAATGATTTCCGTGGGTAGGATGGGGTCACAACATGGGAGGGGTTACATAGGAATATATAGAGAATTTGTTAAAAATGTTTAGACGTTGGCTCCTGGGCGATACTTGGGCCTCACAAGGGGTTCATCCCATATATAAAGAATAGTTTAGGATCTTGTTGATAACTGCAATGAGCAACCTGTGATATGACTAAATCACCCTGTTAGAAAATGGACTTGATTACATGTACATGTATAAAGATATGAGTATCAAAGGGTAAAATATTTTTTTTATTTATAAATGATCTGCATGTATTATACTACATTGTCGAGATATTTTGTGTTATGACTCCATTAAGCTGATTTTATCATGCCTTTTATTGCTAAGGTGAGTTATGTGGGCCATGAACCTCTTGTTTCTACTCCAGATTGAAATTTAATTAAAGGCATATATGCGAGAGGTCTGTGTATAGGCTATAGTACTCAAGTGACCGTTAGGGCCTATTGGCCTCTTGTTTGATAAACTAGGCGAATATAGCTCAGATATTATTCAAAGCTTTATTTCAACTTTGTTTAAATGTTGTCTGAACAAATCACACATTAAAAATGTGAATACTGTGATATTGTCGCAAAATGATTAAATGATGTGGTTTGGGTAAATAATTGAATATGAAAATAAAAACCATAGACAAATGTATATTTGTAAAAAAAATAAATAAATTAAAACATGGAAAATGTGAAAACTACAGTGATAAATATGAATAAAATACCAAACTGGACGTGGTGTTTACAATCATTGGTCATCTATCTTAATGTATTGTATTGTAGATACTGGAAGTTTAAATGCAACACTGATCAAAAAACGAGTAAAGATTAATGAAAAAACCCTTTTTGAGGAATTGGAGCCGACGGTGATTGTTTCTGCATTATCAAAAACGAATGTGTATCCAAAAACCGCTTTAGACAGAGTTCGTGAACCTCGTAGTTGTTTTAAACAATTTCAACGTCTTTTGGCAATGGTTGAAGAAGGAAGTCCTGAATCCGTTGAGGGGTTTGTGACCGTTTTAAGCGATCTTGGTTATTCAGAAATTGTAAAATTGATTACTGCCCCTGACCTCGAGAACAAGTCAGGTGAGGTTTAATTGATTTTCTTCGCTTTTGAAAATGACAATAGGCATAACAGAAATATTTTTGAATATAATTTGTCATTTTGGGTTGGATTTTTTCAGTATACTTTGTGATATACCCCGTATGTTCGACATCAGTTATTTAGAAATGGAATAATCCAATAATACTTCAACATATACCGAGATGTTTTTTGTTGTTTTTTTTTTTTTGGGGGGGGGGGGGGGAGGGGGCAATTAATTTTATTTGAGGGAATTATTTATACAATGTAAAACACGTTTTACAGGGTCAAAAAATGTTGTTAATTTGTCGACAGTCTTTTGGAGGTATTTCTCTCTGTTACAAAGTTCTACCAAAAAAGAGTCATAAAGAGATTTTACAGTTTGGCTAGAGATACAGTGGTACATGTTAGAACGTTGTCGTTGACAAACTTTTGGTGTTAAATTGGATAATATTCAGTTAAAGATGAAACAAATCTACACAATTGCACTAAATATTGTAGATTTGATTGAATTCCCGGAGGACCATGGCGAAGCAGGTGAGTTTTATTCAATTTGTAATGTTGGCAAGGTAGTTTGTCAGAACAGTGTGCGATATTTTTACTATATTTTTATATGGTTGAATTGTCTAATACAGATCTTTGTAAATAAATGTCGCATTATATCAGTTTAAGGACATGTTTAGAAATGTGCATTTAAGATATTGTAGATTTCATGTACATTGTCTGGACATCAAGTTTTCCCCAAATTTTCTAAACGTGGCCCATTTTAATTATTTCTACCCTACGTATTTTAATGGCATTTCTTGCATATAGTTTCACAACAAGATCAAAACATTATTTATCTAACCACACGATTTCCTATAAGGTCGTCTCGAAAGTCAATACTTTTCACTAAGGGACCCTTTAAAAATCTCTTGAAAAAGCGGTAAATGTTTATATTATCCTCATATATTTTTTATTTCTGCCGTAATGATGTTTTTTCTTTCAATCATGTGAACACAATTACTTATATTTATTTTTGAAAAATACAAATCGTTCAGAACTGTTGAAAATATCGAGATTTTATGTTTACAATAACCAAAGCGCGTTCTATGATCATTGTGACGTCATGAAAAAGTTCATACAGAATTGAACGTTTTCGCTATTTTATAGGTTTATATAAGGAAGCATATTTGCAAATGTAAATATTGTTAAAGTATAAATAGGTCATACGAATTGGTTTATTGATAAAACAAATGGTAAATCGTTGACAATCAGTTCACACTTACATGCACCCCTTACTATGTATACTGCAGCTCCGTCGATCTACGCTCTCAAGCTCTTAGACAACAAGTTTCAACATGCAGGCATGATTATAATACACATTTAGTTCTCTTCAAAAGATCTGTATTTCATGATCCCTGGGACAGGGCCTCTGGTGTAAGGGCAGGGATCTAGTTAGTA
Source organism: Magallana gigas (assembly GCF_963853765.1). Taxonomy (NCBI): domain Eukaryota; kingdom Metazoa; phylum Mollusca; class Bivalvia; order Ostreida; family Ostreidae; genus Magallana; species Magallana gigas. Next base: position 37,260,955 of record NC_088853.1, on the reverse strand, counting down.
CATAGTTAGTACATACATGTAGTAATTATGAGAGAAAATGGCTTTTCCAAAATTACGAATATTCAAAGTCTCTTGTGGTAGGATATATATAAGCAGATGAACTAAAGACATAACGCATAGTAGTAGTGCATCTTCTATAACTGAAATTGTTTGCCCATGGCGTAGGGATTTTTATTGTAGGCAGGGTTCTATATATGAATGCAGGAATTCTTGGATAATCTTCTCCTCTGGGCTTTAATCAGATGAATTAGGTGCAGTTATGATGAGAAAAGATGCCTCTTCCAAAATTATAAATTTCATAGCCCCTGAGTCAGATGGTATTAGAACAGGACTTTAATGATAATATATGGTTTGGTGGTATTTTTACGACCAATTATTTTTCATGGTACTTAAGATTTGTTCAATTACGCAGCTAGGTTAAGGACGCCAATGGATTACCGTATGAAATAAATGCACTAAAACAGACTTCATTTCAGACAATGTATACAAACTCATCTATATATGGCAAAAATAAAGTTTATACTTCATTTTATTACTATCGATCTGCCTTACATTTTTCACCGAAAAAAAGCCACTGTATCAGCTGTTTATCAAGTGATATGCTAAAAATAGAGCAGCTACACATGGCTTCACTTATGGCAAAAGTTCAACGATATACGAATAAAAAATTTAATTGTTGTTTGTGTCACTTTAAAGGAAATTATTTGCTTAATCTAAAATGTGCTAGGAGCAACTACAGCAGTACCAGCACCGTGCTTACTGTTTGCATTAATCGTTCAAGTTTTAGAAATGTTGTCGATAACTGAGTTAATTTACGTTTCAGAAAAACGTTTTCTTTTAAGCCACAACTTGCTCCCAGCAATCTTTTTACAATCACTGATATTAAATGAAAATAAAAAGGTAAAACACAAGCCTTAAAATTGACATGATATCGTTGAACTTTAGCAAATTTAGACAGGTATATATGGGTTTATGCAAATGAGCCAATTTGCAAACGCACTGATGATCAGGATCAAGGACAGATAATCTTACGTTGTAAAGCGCGGAAAATTTAAATATTTACATCGTTTATCCTTCTCTGCACATGTCATTAACCTTGTGAACATTTAAGTTCGTAAACTACACAGGAACATTACCCATTCATTATTTTTTGTTCAGTTTAAACATAGTGGAGTGATGAATTTCTCAATGCACCAGAACAGATAACCACATGCGCGGGTCTAAGGTCTAGGGTGAGGGGCTAGTTTTCTTAATGTCTTTCCCATATAACTTCAGATAAATTTAATGTATAAATATCAGGCGTAAGACTCTCTAGAAAAAAAAAATAAGAAGCCAGATCCCACCTTTAGAGGCACGTACATGAAGCATCGTTTTTTAAAGTGGGGGAGGGGGGGGGGGGCAGATTGATAAAAAAATCTTGACGAGAATAAAATCGACATCTTTACATCTATACTACTATATTAAACTAATAGACTCGAATTTTTGGTTTTTAATACCGAGAAATCGGAAGAATACTCTCTTTTGTTTTGTATATTTTAAAGGGCCATGGTCACGAATTTTGACAATTTTTTTTTTTGTTTTTTAATTATGTTCAATGCTTTAAAAATGCATTTCTGAAGAATACTCTCTTTTGTTTTGTATATTAGGGCCATGGTCACGAATTTTCACATTTTTTTAAAATTATTTACAATGCTTTAAAAATGCATTTCTAATGATCAAATTTAATTTGAGAGTCATTCGTAGAGTTATAAGCAAGATAAAGGGCTCTAAATTATTTGTCATGTAAACAAGACTCTTGCCCTGTTTTTGTTTACATAGGTTCCATATACCAGTAAAAAATCTGTTTCCACTTCATTTGTCTATCTTGTTATTTATTTTAAGCATAGATATACAATTCCTTACGTTTAACACATTCGTTTAAAACTGAAAATTTTACTTCAACGTTCAAAATGTAAACAAACGCTTTGTTTACATACGAAGAACGTCAAGCTCTGTAACGCGCTAATAACTCAACAAATGAGACTCAACTTTCGGTTGCCTATGAAAAATGTCTTTCCAAAAGCATTTTAAATAATAAAATCGTTATTTTTTTTTTACCAAAATCGTGACCATTCCCCTTTAAACATCATTGGTACTTGAAGATTACTAGTTTGTTTTTATTCCCTCTCAATTAAGCTTCGCTAATTAATAATCAACCAAAATTCCTCAAAAAAATCCCGGAAATCACCTGGATTTTTTGGATTTTACAATCTTGCGCTTGCGCAATACCTTCACGCTAACGGGATTTTTAATTTACTTTTCCACAATATCACATCTGCATGAATAAACTCAGAAATGATAATACAAATACGCGTTAATTTTCATTGGACTTTTGCTATATATTCTGTTCATATATATAAATGATTTATTATGAGAGAAAGTATAAAATAACAAATATACATTTCAACTAGGTACTTACCTTTGTCTTCGTGATGACAAAAAATATTTGATTACATGCAAAAAAGTTACATCATATTTGTTAGGAGAGTGAAGATAGAATATGTTTTATCGTAAAAACGAATAATGTCATACGGACCCAGTATTACACAGAAAATACGTGTACGTTGGCGAAAAGGTGTTTAATTATTCCATTTTTTGGATTAAAATTTTTAGTTGAAAGGTATTTGCAGTGTTAAAAAGGTTTGATGTGATGAATTTGACTGTTATTCTCAAGGCAAATTCTTTAACTTTCTCTAAAATTGTTTCTGCAATTTTCTGCTACATTACGTGTATAAGGAAGGCATTCTACATGTAACTGTGGTGAGGGCTTTTTTCGAGACACATTTAGATTATTCAAACTAAGGAAAGTGTGGTGAAATTAATAGCGTCATTGTAGGCTTATAGCTTTGTTATGTAGATGTCAATAATAATGTGTGTCGATGGACCTATTTTATAAATGTCCGATATGCAATGTCAAAGTCTAGTTTTTTTGTTTTATTATAAAGCCTATCTGCACAATATCTAACAAATCAAATATTATAATCATATAATGCTAATGCACATACAAACGTGTACAAATCTTTCTGAATTTTTGAAATTAAAAATAAAGCTTTAAAAGGCAATATGGTAAAAGCTTATTTTTCTTAAAATATGACATGATGAAAACATGCGCTTTAATTACATCATTATACACTTGTGTACCATGGGATACCACACCTTTCAAATGCAATGTTTATAGTTTTTGCCATATTGGTGTGTATGCAATAGTTCAACACACAATAAGACAAACATGTACATATACAGCAAAATAACAAAATGGAATTCAACACAGTGTTATAGATATCTACTGTAAGCACAGAGCCAGCAAAATGAATTATATCATCTTAGCTCCGACAATTTACTAATGTGCAAAACATGATATGCTTCACGTGTAATAATCATGCAAAATGCATGCACTTTGATGAAAGCATTCATTGTTTACCCTGTGAACTTCACCTCTTTCAAATGCACTGCGTGTTTACAGTGTCTGGTGTGTATTTCAAAACACAAAAGAATTATATGTATAGCCTAGTGAGAAGTAAGAATTAAAAAAAGCGGTAATGTGCAACACAAACACTGGATTTAGAAGAGTAAATGTTTGAAAAGAAAAGGTCACCACAACATATCCTGTATTGAAACATACCTTTAAAACTTAAATTATTATTTAAAGCAATCAATCAATAATTTTCAACAGCGATCGCTTTATTAAATCGAAATTAGGAAAAAGATGAAAACATAAATAAAAGGCGGAGCGAACGTCATGAAAGGTCACGTGATATTCATGAACTTAAATCTATCGGAGGCCTTAACCTAGCTGCGTATGTCAATCTTATTATGCTACAATTTTAAAATATATTTTTTGTTTTTAGAACTAAGAAAGTTTCTTTGATTAAACAGTCCTTGAATATTAAAAATTATTACACTAGGCCTGTAGTTAAAATGCAAATGAATATACATGTACATTGCAAAAGCCCACTGCAGTTACTCAGGTGACCGATAAGGCCCATGGGTCTTTTGTTGTTGTTTATTTTAAGTATTGAAAAAACGACTCTTTGGGAGAAAAACAAATGCGAAAGAAATGTCTTTTCAATTAGGAACGATAGTTTTTACTGGAAGTAAGTTGTCTTGAACTAGTCTTGTATGGCTATGGCTGTTGCTGAATTGTCTTGTAACCGAGATAGTTCTGTCGTGAGTTTCACAGTTATGATCATAGCAAGTGTTAACGTACGATAGATAACATTCTATAAATAGTGCCTGTTTGGGAGGGTAACAGTTGAAATTGACACCCCGAGAAAACTATTGTCAACCGACGCGAAGCGGAGGTTGACAATGGTTTTCGAGGGGTGTCAATTTCAACTGTTATCCTCCCAAACAGGCACTATTTATTTTGTTATACTGAATGTCTAAATTTAAAAAAAAACTTAACTGCTCTTACATTGGAATAACGTGAATTCTACGGCGAACCGTACGCGCATGATTTTCGCGCATGTAACAATTTTTAATGTTACCCGTTGCTAAGTGCGTTGCTTACGCTGAGGGTAATAGAAAAAATATGAACTGCGTCTAAACCAATCAGATTTCAGTATTTAACATGAAAGTATAACAATCTTAAATATTAAACGTAGTTTAAAGGCATTTCATTGTTGATCGTCAAGGTAAGATTAATAGTTAAATATGGAACGGCATTACTTTAAATATCGTCAGTTTAAATTGTGGCGATGCTCATTAGAAAGAAATCCAAATATCTGTTTTTATATTTTCATTAAAGCAGATATATTTGAACTTTAAAAAAGGGTTCTGATTTTTTTGTCTTCTTTTTTTTTTTTTTAGAAAACATCAGGAAATTAATAACAATGAATTACAAGAACATCCTGAATGAAATGCAGACGCCATTTGCAAGAGAAACATTATCAAAATGCAATGGAAACGTTAATGAAATCAGAGAAATACTCTTTGATAAATGTAAAAGCCGCAGAGAACGGATGAATACTTTTCTACGGTTCATACTTCATGATGATCACAATGTAGTTCAATTCGCTAAAGTACTGAGGAAAACTGGTTTGAAGGAATTGCTTTCAAGTAAAGGCAAGCGTCAAAGAGAAAACATGTCTGATCAAGGCATAGGTAATATATAAATATATAAATTTAGTTCATACCTTGAATATATGTTATATAATATAGATTGTAGATATTTGTTGAATCACAGGTACCTTTTTTAAATTTAGATAACACGTGCATGTCATAGCAATGCACTTAATGTTCTCTATCCCCAAGCTTCAGGTATTTTTTTAATTATAAAAACGTTATAAGTCCTTCAAACAGAGGTCAAATATATTGATGGCATATTTATTCCCTCATTTAACAAAGTTATTTAATATTTCCAACGATCAATATCTTAATCGCTATAATGAACTTAATATACAAGTTCAGATTAAAAAGTTGCAACGGTGGCTCGAGCCTGTGTTGTAGAGATCTTAGTAGTGCAACTAAGCCAAGCATTTTGCTGAACAATTAATAAACTAACACTAAAAGAAAAATTAATTTTGCCTTTTAAAAGACAGATTTATGATTCGCATAAAATAATTCTAGATAATTAATAGTTATCAGAATTGTGTAGGCTCGGTTGTGCTATTCACATCATATGTGCTATTTATTAAATAATGTTCCAAAATTGATATTTATTAGATGACCTGCACTAAAGTTTAAGTGAACATTTTGTCTGTCGTCTGTCTCTCTGTTCGTCTTTTAACTTTAAACATTTTCAACATCTTCTCCAGAACCACTAAATCAATTTCAACCAAACTCGACACAAACTATCCTTAGGCAAACGGAATTTAAAGTTCTGAAAATTAAAATGCCCTTCTACCAGGGGAGATAGTCAGGAATTATTAAAAATTGTTAAGAAATCTTTAAAAATCGTCTTCTCAGGAACCAGTAGAGCAAAAAAACTGAAACTCATGTTAAAGCGTACTCATTTAGTGTAGAGTTAAAATTGTGAAAACAATGAACCACGGCGGTAGGGTATGGCCACCATGGGGGAAGATAGAGGGGTTAATTGTTTACTTATAGATATTTAGAGTAACTCTTTTTAAAAAAAAAATATTAAGAACCATTTGGTCAGGAAAGTTGTAATTTATTTCAAAGCATTATCGGGTAGTGTAAATTCCCAATTGTGGAAACAGTGACATCCAAAAGAAGGGTAGGGTTTTATATAGGAAAATGTAAAGTAAATCTATAAAAAATCTTCTTCTCAGAAACTAATCAGCCGGGAAAGCTAAAACTTGTGTGGAAGCATCCTCAGTTAGTGTAGATTCTCAGTTGTGAAAATCATGATCCACGGGGGTAGGGTTGGGCCACAATGGGGGGTCGAATTTTTTCATAAGAATATTAAGAGTAAATCATTCAACTTTGTAAAAATCATGACCCCTTGGAGTAGGGTGGAGTCACAATGAGGGTCGAATTTTTGCATAGAGATATATAGAGAACAATCTCAAAGTCTTCTTCTTTTGCCATTTGCCTAGGAAAGCTGTAACTTTAGTGAAAGTAACTTCAGATAATGTAGATTCAAATTTGTTAAAATAAAAATCTTGAGGTATTGGGTGGGGCCAAATTGGGGATCTAGTTGTACAAAGTAAAGTAGTTTACCAATTCACAAAACTTGAACTGTTATCATGTATGGTTTTACTTATATTGCACATGCAAGCATTCTGACACATTGCTAATTCTTCATAATTGTGTGGATTTTGGCCTTACAAGAGGTTCAGAGTGTAGTATAGGTATATATTACGTAATTAACAATTGTTTAGGTTTTTTTTGAGAATTGCAAGGCTCAACATTTGATATGACTAAAAAATCATCATGTTAGAAAAGGAACATATATAAACATAAGCATATTCAAGGGGAAAATGGATGTTTATTTTTACAAGATCGAAATGTAATATGCCACACTGTCCAGATATTTCGTATTATGACTGCCTTAAGCTAATTTTATCATGCCTATTGTCGCTCAGATAAGAGATGTGGCCTATGGGTCTCTTGTTTTGTGTTTAACGTTGATCGCTTGTAAACAATGAAGAAATTTTCAGAAGCATATGTTAATAAAACTAAATGCATTTTACTTTTAACGCATTTATTCATTTAACCACACAGTGATAAATAAAGGCTTATTTATTAATACCATTCTTGACACAATGAAACCAGTTTTAAGTACCATTTACCTGTACAGAAAAGAATCAGCATTTAGTTTTTGTTTTCTGGTTTTTTGTTTGGTTTTTTTTTTTTTTTTTTTTTTTGGGGGGGGGGGGGGTGATACATGTATTAGACATTATCAATTTCACTGTACGTAAAAAAAAATAGTTTGTAAAAAACAAGATTTCCTCTTATTAAAATATATTCATTTTCAATTTGGTTTTCGACAACATAAACTAAAGTACGCATTTAGTTTTTTTTGTTTTGTTTTTTTCTGTATTTTTTGGAGTTTTTTTTTTTTTTTTTTGGGGGGGGGGGGTTGATATAAGCATAATCAATTTTATAAATTCTAAAAATTATAAAGTCTAAAAACTAATAAAAATTATTTTGTAAAACAAGATTTCCTCTTATTATAGAACGTTAATGCTGTAAGCAACGCCTGTCTTTTAAATGTTGTAATGCACTCGTTAATATTTAATTTTCGGGAGCCTTAGAGTTCAAAGACAAGTTTTAATACTAAATTTTAAGCTTTGAGTTATTGCCGTTAAGTTATGGTTAACCCAGTAGTTTACACAGTTTTTTGTCCCCCGCCGCAACGCGGAGCGGGGACATAGAAATGCCGGGCGTCCGTCTGTGGGTCCGTGTGTCCGTCCGTCACACTTTTGTGTAAGCGCTCTCATGCCTAAAAATGTTGACGGATTTTCATTAAATTTTTCCCAAATGTTTATACTACTATTACCTTAGTCAAGTCCAAAAATCAGCATTGGTCGATACTTTTTGTAGAAGTTATGGGACTTTGACCACAATAATGTCTCCGTTTTATCCAAAAATTGACCTTGTAAGCGCTCTCATGCCTACAAATTTTGACGAATTTACCTGAAATATATACCAAATGTTTATACTACTAATACCTTGGTAAAGTTCCTAAATAAGCCTTGGTCGATACTAGTATACCGCTTGACCGGCGGGGGACCCAAGAATTATATTCTTGTTTTACGTGAAATACCAACGTTGTATCAAAAATTGTCTTGTATCTTGTATTTGATTTCTGTTGTAAATTGTACTATACATAAACTCTTAACAAAAAAAAATTCAACAATTGGTATTTTGAATTTGAATTAAGCATTTTTCACTCCCCTATGGAGTAAAGGCCACAAACAATTCTTTTTTAATTCTCCTGTCCTTTGATAGTTGGTAGATAGTGTTCCAGTTGTGTTTTATCTCGGCAATTTCTTTTTCAATGACTTTTCTAAATATTAGTGTTGATCTTCCCCTTCTCCACTTCCCTTTTGTTATCAATTGAATGGCTTGACAATTGAATTTGATTCTGCCTTTCCGATCCGATTTCTTTTTAATTTCTTGTGTAATTGGGATTTGATTAGTTCTTATTTGTTTATAAAGGATTGGGTTTTTTACCTGTTACTTATTGTGAGGCCCCGTTTTTCCGTTCCGTAAAGTAGCACCAATTTCACGTTGCTATTATATAACCCGAGTTTTGTCTTAATTGATATATACTATACTATATAACTATAGTTTACAAGTTGTAATTTAAATGGTAAATTAAAAAAAAATATTTGGCATATTAATGCCACCGGAGCCCCATATACCGGAGCCCAGATATAGTTCAAAATAAACAACTCAATAACCCGAGGAAGGTCCAACAAGAGCAGTCTAACGTATTTCTGTTCACAAAAACGTTACTAATGTACGGTTGGAAATCAACCACCGTTGGATCGACACCAAACATTTCACCATGTTGGATTCCAGCACAGTAAGCCTAAAATAACACTCTCTTAGAACGTGCGTAATAGCAATATCGCACTCTTGCAGGTTTTAAATATTTTCTCATCATTTTTGACAGGCACTGCATTTTACCAAAAAACAAAGAGGTTGAAATGACATGTCAGAAAAATTCCATTAACGTGCATATATACCTGTTAATAAAATTTGGAGGGGCATGGTCACGATTGTGGTAAAAAAAAAAAAAATTATGTTTTTATACCCGCACTTTCTAAAGAAAGTTCGGGTATATTGTTGTTACTCTGTTCCGTCCGTCCGTCCGTCTGTCACGTTTACTTTCTCAAACTGCTCTTACATCTTATAAACCAGCAAACTGAACTCTTTGAGTTTGATTTGGGGTGTCATGTTGTTTTGTAAAAAGGTTTCAAAAATTCTCTGATAGTCCTTGGGGTCAAATAATTGGTAAAAAATGACGTTTTTTCACAAAAAACCTTCTTCCTCGAACTCCTCGTACATTTTTAACAGTAGACAAATCATCTCTTGGAATATATTTTGGGGTATCCTAAAGATGCGCAATAAGGTTTCGGAATTTTCAATTTTGTCCTGGGGGTCAATTAATTGCTAAAAAATGACGTGTTTTTTTTAACAAAAATAACTGGTTTCAAAAACGTCATTTTCTTTTTGCAGTAGCCAAATGATCTTCTAGAATATGATTGGGGGTGTCATATTGAAGTGCGATCAGGTTCCAGAATTTTTTTTTCATTACGGGGATCAGTGGGCAACAAAAAATGACGTTTTCTTTTGCAAAAAAGTATGGTTCCCAGAAATCCTCTTACAACTTTTGGGGTAGCTACGTCATCTCTTAGGATATAATTGGGGCTGTCCTATAGATGTGCAATAAGATTTTAAAAATCTAAATTTCATCCACGGAGTCAAAAAGTAGCAGAAAATTGACGATTATCACTCAAAAAAAACCCCCATAGATCCCTGAACTCCTCTTATGATTTAATGGATAAACACATCATATCTTGGGATATGATAGGGACTGTTCTATAGATGTGCAGTAAGGTTTTAAAAATTTAAATTTCATCCAGGGAGTCAAAAAGTAGCAGAAAATTGACGTTTATCACTTAAAAAAACATAGATCCTAGAAATCCTTTTATGATTTAATGGATAGACACATCATATCTTGGGATATGATAGGAACTATTCCATAGATCAATGTAGATGTGCATTACGGTTTTAAAAAATTAAATTTAACCCTGAGGCCCATTACCTACATATCTTTTGATGCCCTTTAAGGATCAAGACTATATATGGTTAAGGGGTGGGGATCTCAACCGTTTTCGAGATATTCGTGTACTTCCTGTTCGAGGGAGGTCATGACCATCCCCGGGGCCAATGACCTACATAACGTTTGATGCCCCTTGACACAAGGAACAAGAATATATATGGTTGAAGGGTGGGGATCTTAACTGTTTTGAAGATATTAAGGGACTTGCTGTTTGAGGGGGTCAGGACCACCCACAGGGCCCATGACCTACATAACATTTGATGCCCCTTGACATCAGAAACATGAATATATATGGTTTAGGGGTCATGATTATAACATATTCTGAGATATATGGTTATTTCAAATTCCTGGGGGTGGGGATGACACCAGGGGTCAGATCAAATAAACCCTATATATCGCCAGTAACAGTCAATATATGATTATGAAAACCCTATATTATTATCTTTGTCCGTTTTCAAGTTACCATTTAAAATAGAGTCTACGATTCTTCCTACAAGGTTCAATGTTAGACCCCACACCCTTTAGACACCCGTTAGGGTCATGACTTACATGCAATAATGATCTGATGCGCCATGACCCAAGGAGGAATAATATCTTTGAATTAAGGTGTCTCAATGGTTTTTATGATATTTGATAATTTCAGGAAGAGCACTTTGGATCATGACCATCTGAAATGCCTTGAACAAAGAAACAATAATATAATATGTACATGATATATGATTCAATTTTAGAAACCAGATATAGATCAATCATCTATGTTTTGTAATATTTCCTATGTATATATACATGTATTAGTTTGTGTTTTGTTCTATACGATTCATGTTCATGACTGTAGTATGGGTTAGTCTTATTTTAAATTACATTAAAAAATTGTCAAATATATGACTTGGAACCCCCACTCCAAACAAGCTCAAATATAAACCGCCCCCCCCCTTAATTGTCGAATGGTCTATTAAATCAAAATATAATTTATGTGTCTTTAAACTTTTATAAACTGGTATAAAATGTTATTTTTAACAAAAAATACATTACACCTTGCATAATTGACAAATGATCTATTAAGATATGATCAGAGGTCATATTTCTACCTTGGGATCAATAACTAGTATTTATTGACAAGTAAAAATTAATAACAATAAATGATTCAAATTATAAATGTTTATACTCCACATTCATCCCCCCCCCCCCCAATATAAAATGGTTCTTAAGATTCAGTCTTCGTAATACATTCTTACATGTGTGCAGTAGCAAATTTTAAATCATTTCTTGATTGCTTTTTCTCTCCTGATGCACATTAACATTTTGAAATTGCTTATTTCAATTTTTAAGATTTATATAGAAAATGTTATATGCATGTGTATTCGCCTATTTGGGGCAATTGTAAAGTCCCCTAAACAAAGCAGTGACAATATTAGGCTAGGAATTACCCACATGGATCAAACACTACTGTAACATATGAATAAGATAACATACTTTATTGGGAGTTGATTTTAATCAACTCTCCTTTGCACTTACTCGGGCAAAGCGAGCTAAAGACAACACCTGGGGGTAATTAATGTACTTTACACCATTTGATGCATCATAATGACATTAGAAGATATTTTGTATTTTCCTGTTTCGTGGGGTCAGAACAGCTAGTCCCAAAAGGTCATGACCTACATTGTATTTGATGCATTTAAATACATTAAGAAAGAAATACTCCTTCCTTCCTATTATAACTCATATAAAAATGATAATTAAGTGTCTAGTACACTTACTTACATGTAATACACAAATTTAATAAGAAACTGTTTATACAGGGTCAAGATGGGGTCAACTCAATAGTGCAAGTTTGACAAATGAACAAAATAACTAAAATGACAAAATGCAACTAAAATGATAGAAACTTTACAAATGCGATAGGATAGGTAACGATGATAAGCTTATTTAAATATCAAAAGATGATGATACAATATGCTGTCAAAGGGAGATCACATTTAGAAAGTGAAAGTAGAACTCATGTATGCTGGCATCTGATCATTATATTGTGCTACTGCTCCTACATGTATTATGCTTACCTATATTGGTCAGCATCATAATGATAATCCAATTAAAACACAATAATGAATTCCTTTAGCTAATCTTAACTAATCCTTTTCTGCATATGGAAAACAGAGACATGTATGTATACGCGCGAATCAATGGGCGCGCTTGATTAAGCTTAACTTGGTTTACACCGGTATACACCGATGTAAAAATGTTGCATTGTATATCAAGTCCACTTCAATGGTGTAGTGTACATGGTGTAGGGAAGTTAATAATGAAAATGGCGGAAAAGGGTGCAGTTTTAACAAAGAATCTGCTGTTCTGCCACAATTGATAGGTTTGTGTGATATAAATGCAATAAAATAAACACACATTTAAGATTTAATGGATTTCATACAAACGACAACTTTCATGCGACTTCTAATCCGTTACATTACTTTAAATCATTTTCAAAGTTTCCATCATCAAATTTGTCCGCCATATTGGTTTCAGTGCTACTCCCAACAACACATGCCCCTGACTCGGTGTATAAAAGTGTACACCTAAACGCTACACCTTTGCACTTGATTTACAAAAGTGTTCACGGTGTACACCTTTGGGTAAAATCAAGCGCGCCCCATATAATCGAAGAGCTGGGTAAAACTAGTACCAGCTAATGATACCTGCAGACCTGTGTTGTGTACGCAACTTCAGACAAAGATCAGTTATTTGTAACATGCATGTATTTTTATGACCTATTCTTCAAATCCACTTGCACCATTTTATTAGGTAAATAACAGCTTTAAGGTGGTGCAGGACACCTGCATATTGTGATGTATACTTCATTTTGAGATAAACAATAAAGTATATTAAATATTAATTAAATATTTACCCCCCAAATAATGTTACCTAACATTGAAGCGCAGTGGGTTAGAGCGTTTACATGTCTGTAGTAAGAGCATTGGGGTCCAAGGTGTATTTTTTTGTTATTTTACAATTGATATAAATGAATTTTCATTGGGGGGGGGGGTGTCTGGACCCCTCACTCCCACCCCTTCTCTAAATCTGTGCACACGATGATGTACATATGTATGCACACAGAAGCAAATCTAAAACCGGCAACCGCCACGAGGAGGGGGCATAATTTAATTTTTAATTTTGTTTGTAATAATTATATAGACCGTTATACTTTCTATGACATGAGATGATAAGATTATTGATTAACTAAAAATTCACTGCAAATAGTTCAACCCCAAATTGCACATAAAGTGCTGCTCATATGTATTATCATATGGGAAGGGATCTCATCCTTTAGTTATGAAAATTATAATTTTTATTACCGGAGTTTGCATGTGGCCTTCATTTTTAATTAAACTGGTACAAAACAATGTTATATAGGGGCAAACACTTGGTGTGGGTATTACTGTCTAATGACAGCATCTAGTTATTATTTGCAATGTTTTAAGAATGCATTTCTAAGGATCAATTGAAATTTGGGTGTCAGTCGTTAAGTTTTATGCAAGATACAGGGCTCACAATTCTTCGTCATGTAAACAAGGTTCGTGTCCTGTGTTTGTTTACATGGGTTCAATATACCATTAAAAACATTTTAAAGCTGGTTTGTCTATCTTATTATTCATTTTAAGCATAAATAAAAAGTTCCTAACGATAAACACATTCATTTAAGATATAAAACTGGAATTTTCCCTTCAACATTCCTAATGTAAACACACGCTTTGTTTACATAGCGAAGAATTGTAAGCTCTGTAACTCGATTATAACTCATAAAATAACACTCGAATTTTGGTTGCCTTTTTAAAATGCCTTATTGAAGCATTGTAAACAGCAACATTGAAGAATAAAATGTTGGTCCAAAATCGTGACCATGCCCCTTTAAAACATGAATATTATCCAGCAATAATTTATTTTGTAGGAAAATTAAGTCGAGAATATCTGTTTCAAAGACTAGTGTGGGTGGAAATTTAATTTTTGGTTGTCTCACTCATGAAATTTGTTTATACAGACTATTACGCACTTTTGTCTGAAACAAAAATCGAAGCTTATGTCCTCATAGCAGCTGGTATCTAGTTAAGATGAAGCATATTTGACTTCAATATTTCAATGTAACAAACACACGAAAGACCGATCTTTATTCAAAGCGGAGAAATCTTCGAAACTGTAGAAAAAGGGGGTGTTTTTTGATGTATAAAAAAGATACAGGTACCTTTGTTCTGTTTATAAAAAACCGTATGATCTTTTAAAAGATCAGTGCGAGAACATTAACCCACATCCTAATGCTTGTTTTGAAGTTTATAATAATTTAATGTCCGTTAATGTTAAAATTCTTTTATCAAAGTGATTTATTTGATTAGAATATGAAAAGAGGGTTACCGTTGAAACACATGGACTTTTGAACATACCAATGGAGCAACTATTGTACGGCCAATAACACTGCATATACAGAGCATATTTCTTTTTCCGATTTTAAATGTTTACCCTAAGTTGCTGAATAGCATATGTTTTCGAAGGAAAAATGAGGAGTAGGGGACCTTCTTCTTATAATCAATTAAATGATGCACTTGTATTTGACTTGTATCTTTGGTTAATTCCCTCCCACCCCACCCCCGTTCTAAATACGTTGAATTAGATTCACGAGGGTTAACAAATTATCAACAAAATAAAAGTTCAGTTCAAGAATTTGTGATATAAAAACATTTTTCTTAAAGTGTGTTAAGAGTGTCGTAATTAAAAATGTACCTTCATAACGCACTATAAATTTTCTTTTCAAAGTGGGTTAACTTGGTCCAAATTTAACGCACTTTAATTTTTTTTCAAGAGTGCGTAGATTTTGTTCGAAAGTTAACGCACTTTGATTTTTTTTTAAAGTGCGTTGCCACAGACGTATGATATAAGGGTCGATCTGACAAAGCTAAGATAAATTTGTTTGTCGGGCAACAGTTCGCATGCGAAGGGAATCTTTGAAACATGCAAGATATATTGATGCCGATTTCGTAAAGTAAATTGAGGTCGAATACTTCAATGGGTTTACAGTTTTCACATTTTCCGGTGGTGTTTTGTCTGCTTGTTTTAGTCTTTGTTTCATTTTCATTATTTATGTTTTATTATCTTGGAAACTAATGCCTTTATTTTGTAATTTTACAAATTATCAAATCAAACATTGACTTCGATGAAGCGGTCAGTTTACCTGCGCAAAACAAGTTAAATATGAAATATTTACAAAGTACAAAATTACATTTCATGTGTAATTCGGCAAAAAAGACTGCGTTTAAACGCAAACTATTTTTGCAAATAAACGCTAACCTTATATTGCGTTTAAACGCAATAATTTTTGCGAATGAACACTAACATTTGTGCTATTAAACGCATTAATTTTGCAATTAAACGCATCTATACTGAATTAGATGATATATACATGAACATGGCCTTAATTCTTTTTGTTGCAGCTGAGTGGAAAATGATTACAGTGATCTCTTTTTAACCAGTGAGTGGGTCTTGAGGACGACATATGTCTAAGTTTTGTTAATGAGGTCAAATTTCACCAATATTTTTATCCCTGTCCAAAATGTAAAGTTCAGATAAATACTGTTTTGAAAATATTGGGGAGGGTACCACCCCCCCCCCCCCCCAAAAATTTAACTTCCCCGTTTGATAACACAATGTATAAAGTTTACTACCAATCTGTCGTGGTATTAAAATGTATGAAATTAAAAAAAACCTAGTGTATGCAAATTTATTTCCATTTTTTTTTAAGCAAAGTTGTCATTTTCAAAATATCTACACCTCAATGGTGTAAATTAGTCAAACTGCATTCCTTAGCATTTCGTTCAGGAAAAAAGTATTTCCATATAAACTTAAATCGCATTAATTTTTTTCCATTTTATTCTTTTTTTTGTATTAACCAAAGATCCAAGGTATGAATATCTACCTGCGATGCATTATAAACCCGTCCTACACTTTTCGCGAAGACGTTAATTAGTCAAACTGCGTTCTTGGTTACCCCGTTCTGGAAGTTATATTTAATTCTTTCGCTAGAAGTCGCGCTTCGCTAGCTTCTATCTATTAAAACTAAAACCGCTCACTCAAGAAACAAATTGCTTTATTTGATTTATTAAACCTTTGCGAAATCTTAACTTCTATGTGTTATTATGGTATGTTCCTAAAAAATATATTTACTGTTTACGTAAGTATTCAATATTATTTCATTGCAAGCATATATTTTGATGCAAACTACCCCTGACTTTGATCCGCCAAAGTGTTTTCACAACCATACTCTCATTTTGCTATTTTGGGCTTGTTTATCGAAAATGAAAGTAGGTTTTTGATTAATTTTATAATAATAACTAAATCAGTTAAAATTCAAATATACCTTACATACATCATCTTACATGTGTTGAAATAGAAGCTATAATTTTAATAAATTCGAAGTACAATAGCTAAATGTGTTTATTGTATATGTTATATAAATATTTAACACGTGACATAGGTCAATATAACGTTTGATTTTCTCTACATTTTCCTAAAAATAGATTAAGAATTTTTCAAATTGCGACGATTGATTATCGCAAAGAATTCTTAGCAACTGTTTATCGCAGATGCTTGAAATTGTTACACAGTATTTGTATAGGCATGCTATATCGTGGCATGATTTTTGCACTAATCGGACGTCAACTTCCTGTTTAATGAGTACTTTGTTTATTTTCAAACAAATTTCCGTCAAAATTTCTCAGCAGCTATTTATCGCAGATGTTTGAAATTTTTACACAGTGTTGGTTAAGGCATGCCATATCGTGGGATATATTTGTGTACCAATCAGACGTCAACTTCCTGTTAAATGAGTACTCTGTTTATTTTAGTCAAAATTTTCAAAAATTAATCAAAGATTTTTCAGCAGCTATTTATCGCAGAAGCTTGAAATTTTAACACACTATTTGTTTGATATTGGCTCCCAGATATCTTGTTTATTATTACGATGATTTAACCATCCTCTTATTGCAATGTACAACAGGTTAACAGTCTTAAGTTAATCGTTATTCTATAGTTCTACATTAAAGAAACATACATACCAAAGCTAAAAGGGTCAAAGGAAAATTACGAAACAGGAGCATAGCGAACACGGACCTCTTAGAAAATAGAGGTAGAATCAGGTGCCATGGAAAAGTGAGCATCCTCTGCTGACCGGTCACACCAGTGACGTGCTCAATGTCGTAATCGGAAAAAATGAAAAAGTCTGTACACACAATTAGTTAATTATTTATGGTCTAACAATAAGTATGAACAAGTGAAAAGCTGCCAGTGTGACAGCAAACCGGGTTTGCTTTTAATGTGAACTGTATCCATAATCCATGTCAATCCTGAATTGATAAACACTACCTTCCGTGTCCAGTGAAATAGAGCACTGCTTTTTTCTCCAAGTTCAAAAGCTGGTATATGTTCATAAATTATCAGTTATCAAAATCCTAGTAATGAGCACATCTCTTATATGTGTACAGTTGATCTACAAAAGAACAATTTCCTATCTTGAAAACTGAAGTTGGAATTATCCATACAATGAGGGTACCCTATATGCCATATTTTGCCAAATATTTACTAAGTTCAAAAGCTGGTATTTTTGTCATAAATTATCAGAATTTAAAAGCCTAGCAATATGCACACCTCTGATATAGGTACGATTGATCTACAGAAGAACACTACCTATCTTGAAAACCGTAGGAGAAGTTATCCGTACAATGAGGGTACTGTTATGGCAGCCGCCCGCCAATTTCACCATTTTAATAACCGGAATATTCCGTTGGAAAACACGGTAAAACAGAATGAAAAACGTCAGTCAGCATGCGATTTAGTGAAAGAGTGTATTTAGTCGCACCGAGACTGTTGATAACCTTGTTTTATCAATTGGTTTGTCAGCAGCTTGCCTCGCGTTAGAAACTGTTATTTCTATGTTTTCATTCACTATGGCCAGGAATATGTTACTTTAAGAGTTATTGCAATGTTTGTCTTTTTCTTATACTCTTTTGTTTTTTTTTTTAAATGACCCCCCAAAAATGAAAATAAAGATTCTGTGAATTATTATTGTTTTCAGTCTGCTAAATTTAACCATTGGAAAATATACAAAAAAACATTAGAAAAAAATGCATTAATATAACGACCTTAATTTCAGTATTGACATTTGTGGGAGAGTCCTTTTTAGAATCGCCAGACGAAGTGTTGTTTGACTCCATCATCACTCTGTCTCGTGGTGGTAAGTAATTTGATTGTGCTATTCTTCCTACTACTTTTAATATGTTTAAAATGCAACAATGATGTAATTTTGACCAATTTTGTGATTTAGTTTTTAAGATTTTCTGTAACATGTAAGTTGACAATCATTCAACATTTGTTTTATAAGATGATCATTATTGGATTTGTCAAAATAAACACGTTTTCGATTTTATCATTAAAGTTAAGAGATATAACCCAAATATTACCAATAAATGTGCTGATTTATTCAAACAAAAGTTATATTGTTAGAAAAAAGATATAAACCAAGATCGTAATACTGAGGGCTCAATGGTTGTGGCAACCATCATACTATATTTGCCTCCTTATGAAGGAAAGCTCAAACAAAACAATGTAGGGCAATATAGGGTGCTACTCACAAAATAGTTAGTTTTTATCTGTTTACCGTATACATGAAACAATTATGAAATTCTAAATATACTTACGAATTCATCACAATATTAAAATTCATCTCTGCTGAAATTAAAGACTTATTTCTGCATATATCTATTTTTATCCGAACAAAAAATAAGTTGTTATGGCAAAATACGTTTTTATTAAATGTTTATAATATTTCAATTTACAGTACATTTAAAGGTTATATCAGATGACGAGCGGCTATTCTTTTTTGAAAATACATATCGTAAGATTCGGGCAAATTGTATTGCTTAAAACAGGCGCTAAATCGGATTTAAGAGCAGATGTTTAAACAACATCATACCTGTTTATGCACAAC
Organism: Magallana gigas; assembly: GCF_963853765.1. Lineage (NCBI taxonomy): Eukaryota > Metazoa > Mollusca > Bivalvia > Ostreida > Ostreidae > Magallana > Magallana gigas. The sequence goes on along the minus strand of NC_088853.1, from coordinate 37,241,699 downwards.
TACCAGGACATATTTTTTAATAATTTAGAAAACGTGATAAATCCCTTTAACTCAAAATGAATATTGTTGAAGCTTGCCTGGTAAATGGGCAATGGTTTTCAAACATTTTGAAGATTATTAACATTTATTGATTAAAGTCAAAATCTAGTAAAAAAAAAGTTCCAGAGTGTCTTTTTAATGCTAGAACCATTATAAGGTCATAATTGATTTGAAGAATCTTTTTCCCGTACTTTACAGCTTTAAGGGAATTATGTAGAAAATTAAACAATTTCTCGAAATTCTATATTAAATCATGGAAATTATTTAAAAAGGAAATCCCGATACCTATGTTCAATTTGACATCAACTTAAAAAGGTCAAGAGCATGTTTAATTTCGTCTTGGGGAATCTGAAGACACTCTAAAGAATTTTTTTTTCAAATCAAACAATGGGGGATAAACTCCTTAATGTGTTCTTTATTGCTGCATAGTGGATTAAAATGTCAGTTTAAAACTTTTTTTTAACCTCGGAAAGAATTTTAGGCCCAGTAAATCCTATCATACATATCCATTGTTATAAAGTATCATCGAAAGAATTCATAGCTTAAATTTTATGAACATGCAGAAACCTTTCATTTAATAGATCTTGACCATTTTTTTCTTTCTGAATGAAGTTTTTACATTTTTCGCAAAAAGAAAAATATCTAAATATAACAAGAGGCCAGATAGCCTTACCTGTCACCTGATTAGCATATAACCCATTCAAAACCTTGTCGAGGAGTTTCATATATGCATTTACTTATGTTTCATTTGGACAAGAAAAAATGTGCAATGACGACCACCTCCCTGCCTAAAATCTTTCAAAAGGAAGTATGAAACCTATAATTCTGACGAAAACCTTAAAAATCTGGTCTACAAAATTATGAATTCAGTTTTCCTTTCAGGTGTGTGACAGTAAAAAAGAAATTTGTTTAACATTAGATGCATTAAGGATTACGTTTACTCAGGCTTTGAGCTTTTAAAAATATTTTTACAAAGTTCAATATCTGAACTCCAAAGTTGGTTTAAAAACACAAAATAACAACGTTATTAACAAATATCGATATTGATATCCATGATTTGTTTATTTGAGGATGATATGCTCCGACAACGGTAGATTAAAAATGAAACAGAGGAAATTCAGACTATTTTTTCATTTTCTTATTTTCTCTTAAAACTTTCTGTTGCAGTGTAATTGCAAAATGTTTCTATGTGTTATGTCATATCATTTTACATATTTTATGGTTGTATTTACTCGTCTATAGATTTATATCACTGGCTGGCACGCGATTTGAAAAAATCTTTAAAATACATAAAATTGATTCAAGATAAAATATCTCGAAATTTTGATCATTGATCCTATATAAAGTTAATGTCAAAATAATACAGACAATAAAAACAGTTTTAGGATATCAATGGTTTGAAGCTCCTATTAGTCAGTTTTTTTGTAAAACTCGATCAAAAATGAGTACAATTTAGGAAATTGATAGAGGAAATTCAGACTTAATTTAAATTAAAATATGAGCTTTAGGTAGTCCTATACTCGGCACTAAATGGGCTCAATCATTAAAAGCGTTAAATGATAAATATACATTCTAGCAATACATATACAATAGAAAATATGTATGTTTACATGCTAGTTTGTTACAAGTATCACCTCTCAGACGGGTGTACCCCCTTGCGAAAATGATTGACAATTATGAAATTTGCCAGACGTCAGTTTTTCCTAAAAATAATTACCAATTTTGGAAAATTAGAAGTGAACATACAAAATAGAGTATAACATTTTTTTAAGCCATATCTCATCAATAATTTTGCGCAAATGTTTGTAAGTAAGTACACTTTATGGACCTGATGTATCAAAATAGAATACAAAAAATGCATTGCTAGTATCGGGTTTGGTAATTTATTTGCTATTTTATGGACTCAAACTTTAATTCATGGTGTTTATTCTATAGATTGACATCTTAGAAAAAAGATCTGGTAAAATAAATTTTATGTTGACGGATTACTTTTCACCCTATAAGCTCTAAACCAAGTAGACCCTGACGAAAAAATCCGTAAAAATCACATTTTACTACAGTTTCTGCCTAAATCTGTCAACAGTGTTAGATATCATTTAAACATTTATTATTTGACGATTGATTAAATTCGAAATAGCTTCTGTCTCTAAATTTAAACCGGTTTTAGTAAAAGAAAATGAAAAATTCGGGGGGGGGGGGGGGGGGGGGGGTCAAAACAAAGAAGATATAAGCATACCTGAGATCCTGGTTAATCAGAAACTTCGTTTTTCATTTTTTTATTTCACTTTTACAGAATCGAGTTCTCAACATTAATCATGTCTATCTCTCATGGAATACATATATTACCGTTCTAATTGATTAGTATTGCCATTGTTTACAACAGCGATGTTGAGCACAATCAATGCCGGGTA